>NC_073741.1:258633-293315 GCF_023634155.1 Falco peregrinus | reverse complement strand
TGCCCCCCCACCCCTCCCGACCCCATGGTGCCTCACTGACACACACCTCCCATCCCCCCAGCACCCTCCCGACCCCTCACGGCACACCCTCGCACCCCCCCCAACCCCCACCCCCCGTATCCCACAGATCGCCATGGCAACCTCCGACACCCCCCCCCCCGCCCCCCATGGCAACCCCTTACTCCCCCCGCCCCCCATGCCCCCCCCCCCCGCATTCCCCCAGCATCCCTTCGACCCCCTCTGCACCCCCCCCCCCCCCATGCCCTGCCCCGGAGCCCCCCCACCGACACCCCCTGACCCCCCATGGCCTCTCCCACAGCACCCTCCCGCCCCCATGGCCCCCCCTGCCCCCACACCTGGGAGGAGGACAGCAGCAGCTGCAGGCAGAGCCGCACCAGGCGCAGGGTGCCCCCCCCGTGCCCCTCCCCCAACAGGGCGAAGGCCACCTCGTGCACCCCCAGCAGCGGGATCAGCGTCAGCGTCGAGCGGGCCAGCCTGGGGGGAGGGGGGGGGCACCCGCGGGATGGGGACCCCCTTGGGACAGGGAGAACCCCCAGGATGGGGACACCCCCAGGGACAGGGACACCTCGAGAGACACCTCCGGGATGGGGGGACCCCCAGGATGGGTACAGCCACAGCATGGGGAGCCCCCCGGAACAGGGACACCCCCAGGGACACGCTTGGGGACACTGCAAAGGTGGGGACATGCTTGGGGACACACATGGGGCTATGGTGGGCATGAGGACATTGCAGGGACAACATGGAGACTCCACGGGGACCAGGATGTGACATCTCCCCTGCCCCCGCCCCACACACCCCAGTGTACACATGTGTCCCCACACACACCCCCACCCCATGTCCCCACCCTGACCCTGGTGTCCCCCTGGGACACCTGATGCGCCCGGACTTTGGCCACCAAGATACGGACGATGCGGACAAATACCATGAAGTTCACCTGGGGAGGGACGACACACCAGCGGTGACACCCCCTGTGGTGAGGACACCCCCTCCAGTGGGGACACCCCCTTGGTGACAGCCACCCCCTCCCCCACGCCATGTCACCCACCGCCACTGCCACCAGGATGGGACAGCGGATGATCCACCACACTGCCACCTTCTCGTTCCTCTCCCAGCACCTGCCATGGGGGGGGGGAGTGACACACATGGGGGGGGTGACCTCAACCTTGGGGACATCCCCAAGGGGACAGGGTGTCCCCTGGGGGTAACAAAGTGGGGACAATGGGGGGCAGGAGTGGCAGGCCTCACCCCTCGTTCTCATAGAGGTACCTCGCTACCACCCATGGTACCACGAAGAGCACGGGGGCTCCTGGTGGGACAGGGACAAGGTTGGGGAGGGGACACGGAGACACAGAGGGGACATGTGGGGACACAGAGCGGGGCTCACCCCAGCCGAGGAGGAGGAAGGCAGGTAGGCAGCGCCGGCCACTGAAGGCCACCAGCACCAGGAGCTTGTGGAGGAAGAGCCCCTCGGCCAGCAGCCACCCGTAGTTGGCCCCCCACGCAGTACTGGGTGACCACCTGGGCCAGCCGGCAGCTGGCCACCGCCTGCCCTGGGGACAACCCCAGCACCAGCGGGACAGCAGCGGCGGGGGGGGGAACAGCCTCAGAGGGGCACCAGGATCATGGTGGCACCAGCATTGTGGTGGCACCAGGATCATGGTGGCACCAGTGTTGTGGTGGGAACAATATCATGTTGGACCAGGATCATGGTGGCACCAACAGCGTGGTGGCACCAATGTCATGGTGGCACCAGTGTTATGGTGGTGGCACCAGCATCGTGGTGGCACCAGAGCTGTGGGTGGCACCAATGTCATGGTGGGAACCGGGACCGTGGTGGCACCAATATCACATTTGACCAGGATCATGCTGCCACCAGGGTCATGGTGGGACAAGTGTCATAGTGGACCAGGATCGTGGTGGCACCAGGATTGTGGTGGGACCAGTGTCATGTCTGACCAGCTCCCACCCTTGGGTCTCACATCCCAGCACAGCCCATCAACCCCCCACCCATGAGTGTCCCCACTCTTTGGGTGCCCCCACCATGGCTGTCCCCACCCATGGGTGCCCCCACCATAGCTGTCCGCTTCATGGGTGTCCCCCATGTGGGTGCCCCCCCACCCGTGGGTGCCCACCTCCTGGCCCACCAGCTGCAGCGGGGTGTGCGGGGGCCGGGGCGCAGGCGGCGGCGCAGCAGCGCGTCCCGCGTCAGGATGGCGCCTGCCCGCAGCACGAAGGAGAGGAAGAGGTTGGCGTGGATGAAGTTGCGGGTGCAATGCAGGCGCCTGTGGGGACAAAGGTCAGTGGGTAGCAGCACCCATGGGTGCCCTCCTAGCACCCATGGGTGCCCCCCGCCACGGTACCTGAAGGTGAGGAGCAGTAGCAGCGCCAGCAGGAGGGCCACAAGGGACAGGGAGTAGCCCACAGTGTAGAGGAGCCGGAACTGCTCCAGCAGCCAGGCCTGGCGCTGTGGGGAGAGGGACACGGCGACGGGGGAGGTGGCACCAAGCCGGGAGGTGGCACAGGGTGTGGCAGGGGGGGTAGCGGGGCACGGCACAGCACGATATGGGGCATGGCACGGCATGGCACGGTGCAACATGGTATGGCACTGCACAGCACAGCATGGCATGGGGCACAGCATGGCACGGCACAGCACGGCACGGTGTGGTACAGGGCATGGCACGGGCACAGCACGGCACGGTGTGGTACAGGGCATGGCACGGGCACAGCACAGCACGGCACGGTGTGGTACAGGGCACGGCACGGGGCACAGTGTGGTACAGGGCATGGGCACGGGCACGGCACAGCACGGCACGGTGTGGTACAGGGCACGGCACGGGGCACAGTGTGGTACAGGGCATGGCACGGGCACGGCACAGCACGGCACGGTGTGGTACAGGGCACGGCACGGGGCACAGTGTGGTACAGGGCATGGCACGGGCACGGCACAGCACGGCACGGTGTGGTACAGGGCACGGCACGGGGGCACAGCATGGCACAGTGTGGTACAGGGCATGGCACAGGGCACAGCATGGCACAGTGTGGTACAGGGCACGGCACGGGCACGGCACAGCACGGCACAGTGTGGTACAGGGCATGGCACAGGGCACAGCATGGCACAGTGTGGTACAGGGCACGGCACGGGCACGGCACAGCACGGCACGGTGTGGTACAGGGCACGGCACAGGGCACAGCATGGCACAGTGTGGTACAGGGCATGGCACGGGCACGGCACAGCACGGCACAGTGCATGACACAGCGTGGCACGGCACAGGGCATGGGACAGGGCACAGCGCTGGGCACAGCGTGGTGCACAGCACGGCACAGCACAGCATGGCACAGGGCATGGACAGGGCATGGCACAGCCCAGCACGCCACGCAGCAGAGAAGCAGGGCGCACCACACGGCACGGCAGTGTGACACATCACAGCATGGTGCAGCTCCCAGCACAGCACCCTGCGCACGGCACAGCACCCCACGCCTCAACACAGCACCCCACACCCCAGCACCCCAAACCCCAGCACCCCACGCCCCAGCACCCAGCACCCCACGGCACAGCACCCCATGCCCCAACACAGCACCCCATGGCACAGCAACAGCACCCTATGCCACAGCACCCCACACCCCACGCCCCAGCACCTCACACCCCCAGCACCCCATGGCATGGCACAGCACCCCACACCCCAGCCCAGCACACCATGCCACAGCATCCCGTGCCCCAGCACCCCACGCCCCAGCACCCAGCACCCCACGGCACAGCATCCCACGCCCAGCACCCCACACCCCGGCTCAGCCCCCAGACCCCTACCTGCAGCGGCTGCTCCTGTGCCGGATCCTGGGCACTGCGAATGATCCCGCCAAAGGTCTCCCAGTCTCATCCAGCACCCAGCGCCCGTCGGGTCCGCAGTGCCGAGCCACCACCCCACCCTGCACTGAGTGCCCCCTCCTGTCACCCCCACGGCCACCCATGGGGGGGGGGGGGACACGCCCCCCGCCCTTACCTCGGTGGTGCCAGGGCAGGTACCAGGGGCAGGGGACAGTGACGGTGGTGTTGGGGACTGCATCCCCCCAGCAGGCGTACATGTCGAAGCTGCGGTTGCAAACAGGTCCTGGTGGGGTGGGGGGGTCAGGGCATCCCCCAGTGTCCTCCCAGTGTCCCCCTGGTGTCCCCACCTCCAGCGCACTCACCGGGTGCTGGGGGGTCGAGGTGCAGGCGGAGTTCGCAGGCGTGCCGGTACTGGTGCCAAGCGGCCAGCGTTGCCTGAGCTGAGCGCTCCTCCTGTGGGGGGACATGGGGGGCACACCGAGGGGGGACACTAGGGGGGTGTCACCACTGGGGTGGCCACACTGGGGTGACCACTGTGGGGTCACCACCACGGGGGGCACAAGGATGGGGCAAACAAGAGGGTTACCGCCATGGGGGACAGCACCGCTGGGGCCACCATGATGGGGCCACCACAACTGGGGCCACCACCATGGGGACACTACGACTGGGGCCACCATCATGGGGCCACCCACCGCGGGGCCACCATGGTCCTGGGTGGGTAGAGGGGTCCCTGAGGTGGCACCTGGCGGGGGTCCCAGTGGCTTGGGGGTCCCGATGAGGCAAGGGGAGGGGGCCGTGTGTGTGTGTCCCAGCGTCTGGGGGGGGGTCCCAGGGGTAATGGGGGGGAGGGGTGTGTGTCTCACCTCTGCCCCATGCAGGACCTGGCTGAGCAAGGGGGGGGGGGCATAGCCCAGTGCCCCATGTCGTGACAGTGGCTCTGGAGTGGGGGGAGGGGTGTACTGGGGGGGAGGGGCACGAGGGGGAGGGGTTACCGGTATCATCCCCCCTCCCCATCACCAGCCCTGCCCTCCCCCCCCCCCTTTGACGTGGTCGTTACCAGGGAGCTGCCGGTGGGTCCCTCCGGTGGAGGGGACACGGGACCGGTAGCAGCCGCCCCCCTCGGCCCTCCCCCGCGTGATACAGGTGCCACCGCTCAGTGTCCCTTGTCCCACCCTCCCGTGTTGCTTCCCCTGTCCCAGTGTCCCGTGCCCCTCCCGTGTCCCGTGCCCCATGCCCCCCCCTGTGCCCCGCGCCCCCCCCCCCCCAGTGTCCCTTGTCGTCCCCCCCCCAGTGTCCCTTGTCCCCACCCTCGGTTGTCCCGGCCCCCTTCGTGATCCCTTGAGTCCCCCCCACACGCATCACCCCGCTGCCCCGTGTCCCTTGCTCCACCCTCAGTGTCCCTTGCCCCCCCCGGTGTCCCTTGTCCCCACCTCAGTGTCCCTTGCACCCCCCCTCGGTGTCCCGGCGCCCCCCCCGCTCTGTCCTGAGTCCCCCCACGCGTGTCCCCCCCTTCCCCCATGTCCGCTCCACTTCACCCCGACACCCCACCGTGATGCTGGTGCCCCACCTCCGGTGTCCCGACTCCCTCCCCCAGGGTCCCTTGTCCCCCCCCTCGCTGTCCCGGCCCCCCCCCGCTGTGTCCTGAGTCCCCCCACGCGTGTCCACCCCCACCCCCCTTGTCCCGTGAGCTTTACACCGCCCCCCCCCCCCCCGGACCCCCATCTCCTGTCTCAGGACCCCTGGGTACCGGCTCAGTGCGAGACTCCACCGCCCTCGGTACACGGGCACCGGCTCCGGTGTCCCCGCCCACGGGGGCGGGGGACACGGGGGGGCACCGGGGGGGGGGGCACCCAGGGGGGGTGGGGGCACACGCGGAGCAACGTGACCCGGTGGTCGCGTGGAGCCTGGCCCACGTCTGGGGTGGGAGAGCCCCCAGGAAGCCCCACACGTGCCAGGGGTACAGGGTCGCTTGGGGGGTGTGTGTGTGGTGTCACCCACGGGTGGTCCGGTGCCACCCAAGGGGGTCCAGCATTACCCACGGGTGCCCCAGTGTCACCCGATGAGTGTTCCAGTGTCACCTGGGTGCTCCACCATCACCCACGGCTACCCTGCTGTCTCACACGGGTGCCCCAGTGTCACCCAGTGGGGATCCAGTGTTACTCATGGGGGACTGGCATCACCCACGGGTGCCCCAGTGTCATCCACGGGTGCCATAGTGATACCCAGGGGGGGGTCCGTTGCCACCCAGGGGGGAGCAACATCACCCATGGGTGCTCCACTGCCTCCCACAGGTGGTCCAGTATCACCCACGAGCACGCCAGTGTCACCCAGGGGGGGTCCAGCATTGCCCATGGGTGCTCCGACATCACCCATGGGGGGTTCAGTGCTTCAGTGTCACCCACAGGCGTTCCAGTGTCACCCAGGGGAGTCCGACACCACCCACGGGTGCCCCACTGTCACCCACGAGTCACGCAGAAACAGCCCGACCCCCCCCCCAAACTCCCCCCCCACCCCCACGCGTGGCTGCGTGTGAGGGAAAGGGGCGTGGCTTCGGATTGGGAGGGAGGCGTGACTTCAGGCAGGGAAAGGGGGCGCGGCTTAAAGCCGGGAAAAGGGGCGTGGCTTAGTACGTGGGAAAGGGAGCGAGGCCTCCGTTCGGGGAAAAGGGGGCGTGGGTTTGGGGCGCGAAGGGGCGTGGGTTTGTGTGGGAAGGGGGCGTGGTTTCATGTCCGGGTAAGGGGCCGGGTCTTCGGAGCGTTGTCTAAAGGCGCGTGGTGCCTGGTCTGGGTAAAGGGGGCGTGGCCTGGACTCAGGGGCGTGGCTTCTGTTCGGGGGAAAGAGGGGGCACGGCTGCGGGTCTGCGCTCAGGGGGGCGGTTGTCCTGGGCTCAGAGGGCGTGGCTGCGGGTCGGCTGGGGGGCACCAGGCGGGTGACTCCGCGGCCCCGCGAAGAGCAGTGGGCGGAGCTTCGGGGCGGCCCGCCCCCCCTCCCTCCCTCGCCGGCCGGCGTCGCGCGGCGCTGACGTCAGGGCGGCGCGCGCGGGCGGACGATGGTGGCGGGCGCGTTCCCGCTGGCCAAGCTGCTGACCCTGGGCGCGCGCCAGCTGAGCCGCCCCCTGGCGGCGCGCATCAAAGCCGGGGCCCGCGCCAGTCCCTTCTTCCGCACCTACATCTCCGCCTGCCCCCCGCCCAGCGTGAGTTGGGGCGGAGGGGGGGGGGGGGGGGGTCACTGGGGGAGGAGGGGGGGTGACTGGGGGAAGGGGGGGGGGTGTCACACCGGGGAAGGACTCCGGGGGGGTCCTTAGTCAGTGCCCCCCCCCCCCCCCCCCCGCAGTGTATCACTGGGTGGAGATGCGCGCCAAGATGCGGCTGATGGGCTTCCGCGGCCGCCGCCGTGAAACCGCTGAACGAGGAGGCGGCGGCGGAGCTGGGGGCGGAGCTGCTGGGGGAAGCGATCGTGTTCGGCGTTGGGGGGCTCTGCTTGTACCTGGAGTACGCGCGGCAGGGCGGGGCAGACGCGCCGCCGGGGAAGGGGAGCAGGCGGCGGCGCTGCGGGAGCTGCGCGAGGGGCTGGAGGGGGCTGCGGGCCGAGCTGGAGGCCATGGCGGCACGCCTGCCGCCTGGCCCCGGCGGGCTCGGCCACGCCCCCGCGAACCTTAACCACGCCCATGCCGGCCTTAACCACGCCGGCGCTAACCCCGCCCCCGCCGGCGCTAACCCCGCCCCCGCCGGCGCTAACCCCGCCCCCGCCGAATGTAGTTGTGCACCTGCTGGCGCTAGCCACGCCCCCGCCGCGTCTAGCCACGCCCCTGTCGGCACTAACCACGCCTCCACCGACCCTGGCTATTAAAGCGCCCCCTTCCTTGTTCTTCCCACCGGCGGTTTCCTTTAAGGGAGGGGCTTGTCGAGGGAGGTGAAGGGGTGTTGGGGGCTAAAGGAGGGGGTCTTGTGGGGGGGCTTTGGGTGCAGTGGCATAGGGGTGGGGCTACTAAGGGGGCAGGATGGGTGGGGCTAAGGATGGGGCTGGAGGGGTGGGGCTAAGGGGGGGCTTGACTGGGTGGGGCTAAGGGAGGGGGTGGGGTTAAGGAGGGGTGGGGCTAAAGGGAGTGGGGGCAGGATGGGTAGAGCTAAGGGGGGGTGGGTCGCTAATGGAGGGGTGGGGATAAGGGTGGAGTGTTACAGAGGGTGGAGCTTGAGGGGCGGGGGGCTAAGGGTGGTGAGTGGGTCTGGGCTGGGTGGGGCTAACGGTGGTGGGTGGGGCATGGAAGGGGCGAGGCCAAGTTAGCAGGTGCTGCATGGAAGGGGTGGAGCTAAGGGTGAAAATGTCACAGGGTGGGGCTAAGGGTGGTGGGTGGGGCATGAAAGGGGGGTGGGGCTAAGGGTGGTGGGTGGGGCACGAAAGGGGTGGGGCTAAGGGTGAGATGTCACAGGGTGGGGCTAAGGGTGGTGGGTGGGGCTGGAGTGGGGTGGGGCTAAGGGTGGTGGGTAGGGCATGAAAGGGGTGGGTCTAAGGGTGAAATGTCACAGGGCGGGGCTAAGGGTGGTGGGTGGGGCATGAAAGGGGTGGGGCTAAGGGTGGTGGGTGGGGCATGAAAGGGGTGGGGCTAAGGGTGAAATGTCACAGGGCGGGGCTAAGGGTGGTGGGTGGGGCATGAAAAGGGGTGGGGCTAAGGGTGAAATGTCACAGGGCGGGGCTAAGGGTGGTGGGTGGGGCATGAAAGGGGTGGGGCTAAGGGTTGAAATGTCACAGGGCGGGGCTAAGGGTGGTGGGTGGGGCATGAAAGGGGTGGGGTCTAAGGGTGAAATGTCACAGGGTGGGGCTAAGGGTGGTGGGTGGGGCTGAAGTGGATGGGGCTAAGGGTGGTGGGTGGGGCTGGAGTGGGTGGGGCTAAGGGTGGTGGGTGGGGCACGAAAGGGGTGGGGTCTAAGGGTGAGATGTCACAGGGTGGGGGCTAAGGGTGGTGGGTGGGGCTGGAGTGGGTGGGGGCTGGAGTGGGGTGGGGCATGAAAGGGGTGGGTCTAAGGGTGAGATGTCACGGGGTGGGGGCTAAGGGTGGTGGGTGGGGGCTGGAGTGGGTGTGGCATGAAAGGGACGGGGGCTAAGGGTGGAGCACGGCAAAGGATGGGTTCAAGGATGGTGGGCAGGGCATGGAGGGGGCAGGACTAAGGGGTGGGGCTGGAGGGGGCAGGGCTAAGAGTGAAGCATCACAAGGGTGGGGGCTAAGGGCGTGGCATGGAAGGGGCATGGCTGAGGGTGGGGGGTGGAGGGTGGAAGGGGTGGGGCCACTGGAGGGCAGGGCCAGGTGAGGGGGGCTGCGATTGGTGGGGAGCTGATGGGGGCGTGGCTAAGGGGGGAGGGCAGGTGCCATTAAAGCAAAGCAAAGCCCTTACTGTCCCTCTCATTGCTGTGATGGGGGGCGGGGTACGGGGGTGTCCCACGGGTGACAATGGACACAGGTGTCATGTACAAAACAACTGTATTTATTGGGGGCAGGGGATGGAGGCATGATACACCCCTCCCCCCCCCCCCAAAAAAAAAAAAAATTGCAAAAAAAGGTGAAAAAACCCAAAAGTGGCATAAAAAAACGACCCCGGGGGTGGGGAAAGGGGGGGGCACCCCTCTTTTGCCCCCCCCCATCCCACTATAAAAAAAAGGGGTCCTCAAACTGGTGGTGAGGGGGGGGCACAGTGGGAGGGGGGCTGTCTGGGCCCCCCCCAGCCGGTAAGGCACAGCCCGGGGGGGGGAGGTCCAGCCTAGAGCCGCCCCCCCTCCCCCAGGGCAGTGGGGGGGTGAAATGAGGGGAGGGAGTGTGTGTGAGGTGATGGGGAGGAAGGAGGGGGGGGCCTCCCCCATCTTCAGTGTGGGGGGTGGCTAGGGCGCGCGCTCCGCTTCCGCAGCTCCACCACAAATGCTGGGGGGGGGGGTACAGTGTTTACTGGGGGGAGATGGGCAAGTAGCCCTCACCCTGCCCCCCCCCCCCCCCAATACCCCTTGAGCCCTCCCCCCCCACCTTCAATGATCTCCTCCTTCATCTTCTGCAGCTCTCTCCGCACCTCCTCCAGCAGCTCCTGGGGGAGTCACAGGGTGAGGGGATTTGAGGGGGCCCCCCCCAGACTCCCCCACCCCCCCCAAACACACTCCCCCACCCCCGTACCTGTTTCATTCGTTCCAGGTCAGGCTCATCAGCAGGGCTGGGGGGGGTCCAGCGGGGGCAGCTGGGATGGCTGACTTCATCCTGGGGAAGGGGATAAGTAAGTTGGGGGGACCCCCAAGACCAGACTGGGTGCCCCCCCCCCCCATCTTGGGGACCCAACCTCCCCCCCCAGTCCCAGCAACTGACCCCCAAATCCTCTGGGGGTACCAGAGACACCCGTCCCAGCATCCCAATACTCCTTCCATGGGCCCCCCCCCAGGACCTCCCATCTAGCCCCTGGGTGCCCACCCCCCAAAACCCTCCTCTAGCCCCCTGGGTGCCCCCCCCCGCCAAGTGCCCCCCCCCCCAGGTCGCCCCCCCCACCTGGGCAGTGTGGAGCTGGCTTTTCCTCCCAGGGGTCCTCCGCACAGGCTCTGCAGGGGGAGAACAGTGAGGGGGTGGGGGGCCCAGCCCCCACCCCCCCTCCCCTTCCCCTAGGGGTGCCCCTCAATGCTCCCCCAGCTGCAGGTCTACATTTCCCAGCATGCCCCGCCACGGGGGTGGGCCGCGGGGCACGCTGGGAGTTGTAGTTCCCCGCACTCACCCGCGGGGCTGCCCCGGGGTCCTAGTGCCCGGCTCCACCTCGTCCTGCGGGGGGGGGGGCAGAGAGAGGGGTCTGGGGGGGCGTGGGGTTGGACGCGGTGGGGGTGGTAGACGGGGAGGGGGGGTTGGATTGTGGCGGGGGGGTGGGGGGCAGCACCTGAGGACAAGGGGGATTGCCTATCCTCGTGGTGGGGTGAGGTGGGGGGGGCACAGACAGAGTGCCCCCCCCAGTGTGGGGGTGGGCTACAACTGGTATTTGGGGGGGGGGGGGCACTCACGCTGGTGATGTCATCGTCCTTCTTTGGCACTGGCTTGTCCCCATGCAGGGTGGCTTTCCCTCCTGGGGGGGGGCAGTGTGGGGTACAGGGATGCCCCACCTTTGGGGGCGGGGGGGGCAGAGGGGGGGTGCTCTCCCCCAATCATCCCCCCCCCCCCCCCCCCCCCCCCCGCCCCCCCATTTCTTACCGTCGGGCCAGCATGGCGCTCATCTCCTCCATCAGCCCCCCCCCGCCCCCTCCCCGGGCACCATCGCCCTTGGGGGGCGCAGGGGGAGCTCCCGCACCCGGTGCCTCATCCTGCCAGGAGAAAGGGGGTGATGCAGAGCCCCCCCCCCCCCACTTTAATCCCCCCACCCCCCAAAAAAAATTATGCCCCTCACCTTGCTGACTTTCCTGAGTTTAGCTCCCGCGATGGCAGCTGCAAAACCGGAGACCCCCCCGGGACCCCCCCCCGGCAGCACCCCCTGCTGCTGCTGGTGGTAAGGGGGGGGCCGGTGGGACCCCCCGTGGCTGGGGGGGGGCCGGGGGGTGGGGGGGGGGCCGGGGGGGTGGAGGAGGGGCCGGGGGGGGGGTGGAGGGCCTCCAGTGGGCATAGCCTGGGTGCCTGGGGGGGGACGACAGGGTTTAGAGGGGTGAGGGTCTTGGGGGGGGGGTGGGGGGGGGAAAGGGGGGGGAAGGCATCTGCAGTGTTGGGGGGGGGTCAGCCTGGGACCCCCCCCCCCCGTCACCCACCTGCAGGTGCCACACGGCGCTCGGGGTCCTCCAGCACATGCCTGGGGGGGTGAGTGGTGGTGTAAGGGGGGGGTTCCCCAACACGGGGGACCACCCCCAGCCCCCCCCCATCATGGTGCCCCCCCCCCCCCCCCCCATTTGGTTGGTCCCCACCTCTCCTGCTGCTCGGGGCTCCTCTGAAGCTGAACCGTCAGGGTCTGGCCAGGACAGGGGGGGTGCCCTGGGTGGGGGGACACACACAAAAGGTCATGGGGTCAAGCCCCCTCCAGTACCCCCCAGTGCCCCCCCCCCCAAAAAAAAAAAACCAAACCCCTCCTCACCCTCCTCCAGCGCCCGCAGGGCCCGCAGGACAGCGGCAGCGAAGAGGGCGGCCTCACGGGGGGGCGCCGAAGCTGAGCCCCCAGACCCGCCGGGCCTCACGCCACTGGTGAAACTGGGGGGTGGCCTGGCTGTAGCGCAGCCCCCTCCCCAGTGGGCAGTTCAGCACCACCTGTGGGCACCCGTGGGGGAGGAGTGGGGCCAGCATCCGGAGGGGGCCCACAGAGCCCCCCCCATACACGGGGGGGCCCTATAGAGCCCCCCGACAACCCACAGATACCCCATAGAGACCTCCATACCCAGGGGTGCCCCACAGAGCCCCCCCATAGCCAGGGTGGTCCCACTGAGCCCCCCCCATGCTTTGCATTGCCCCACAGCCCCCTCACACACCCATGGGTGCCCCATACCCAGCGTCAACCCACAGCCCCCACCCCCAAGGGTGCCCCATGCCCAGCGTCACCCCATAGCCCCCCACCCCCAAGGGTGCCCCATGCCCAGCGTCACCCCATAGCCCCCCACACCAAGACTGCCCCTTCCCCACCCCACCCCCCACCCCACCCCCGGCACCCATGGGGTGCCCACCCAGCACCCTCACCTGCTGGTCGGGCTGCATCTTGCGTCCCCACCAGGCGGAAGGCGTTGGTGCCAGGGTGGTGGTAGAGCTGGACGCAGCTGAGGGTCTGCGGACCCCCCCCAGCTGCCACCCACTGCTTGTGGGTGTCATCGTAGAGCAGCACTGAGGCCCGGGCACTGCACAGCACCGTCTCGCTGCCGGGGGGGGGCAAGGGTGGGGAGGCGCCCAGCAGGGGGGGGCAACCCCTGTGGGGTGGGACCCCCTGGGTGCTGACCCCTCCCCAGCATGGGCACCCCCCTGGGTGCTGACACCCCCCCTCCCCAGCATGGGCACCCCGCTGGGTGATGACACCCCCCCCCCCCCAAGCATGGGCACCTCCATGGGTGGGACCCCCCTGGGTGCTGACACCCCTCCCCCCCCAGCATCGGCACCCCCCTGGGTGCTGACCCCCCCCTCCCCAGCATGGGCACCCCGCCGGGTGATGACACCCCCCCCTCCCCCCAAGCATGGGGGCCTCCATGGGTGGGACCCCCAGGTTGCTGACCCCCCCCCCCCCCCCAGCATGGGCGTCCCCATGGGGGGGACACCCTCACTTTCCCCCAGCAGCCAACCCACGAGCGCACCCCAGCACCCAACACCCCCCCTTTTTCCTTCCTCTTCTCCACCAGGACCCAGCGTCCGGGCCTGCCCCTCCCCCACTTCCTCAGAGTGCGTCCGGGCCGGCCCCTCCCCCCGCGGGGGGGTGGGACACACCCCACCCCTCCCGCAAAGGGGAAACTGGGGGCAGGGGGGGGGCATCCACCCGGGGGACCCTCCCATTACCGGGGCGGCTCCCAGGGCTCCCCAGTACCAGTTCCTGGTGCTCCCCAGTGCTCCTGGAACCAGTTCCCAGTGCTCCCAGTATCAGTTCCCAGTGCTCCCATTGCTCCTGGTACCAGTTCCCAGTGCTCCCCAGTGTTCCCAGTGCACCCAGTACCAGTTCCTGGTGCTTCCCAGTATTCCCAGTGTCCCCAGTACCAGTTCCCAGTGCTCCCAGCGTCCCCAGTACCAGTTCCCGGCACTCCCCATTGCTCCCAGTACCAGTTCCCAGTGTTCCCCAGTATTCCCAGTACCATTTCCCAGTGCTCCCCCCATCCCCAGTGCCAATTCCCAGTGCTCCCCCCATCCCCAGTGCCAATTCCCAGTGCTCCCCAGTGTTCCCAGCATCCCCAGTACCAGTTCCCAGCACTCCCCATTGCTCCCAGTACCAGTTCCCAGTGTTCCCCAGTATTCCCAGTGCCCCCAATACCAGTTCCAAATGGTCACAGTTCCCCCAGTACTGGTGCTCCCCAGTGCTCCTGATACCAGTTCCCAGTGCCCACAGTACTGTTCCCGGTGCTCCCCCGTTCCAGTGACCTCGGTCCTTCCTAGTGCAAACTCCCAGGGCCAGCTCCTGGTGATTCCCAGTGCTCCCAGTATTCCCAGTGCTCCTAGTACCCCCCAGTACCGGTCCCCAGTGCTCCCAGTGCCACTTCCCCATGTTTTCCAGTGCCCCCAGTGCTCCTACTACCCCCTGGTGCCAGCTCCCAGTACTGCCCGGTGCTCCCAGAACCAGCTCCCGGTGCTCCCCAGTCCTCCGAGTGCCACTTCCCTGTGCTTCCCAGTGTCACCAGTACTCCCAGTACCACTCCCCAGTGCTCCCAGTGACACTTCCCCACGCTTTCCGGTGCCCCCAGTACTCCCAGTACCCCCCGGTGCCAGCTCCCAGTCCTGCCCAGTGCCCACAGTACCCTCCCAGAGCCCCCCAGTACCTCCCAGTGCCACTTCCCTGTGCTCCCCAGTGCCCCCAGTACTCCCAGTACCAGTCCCCAGTGCTCCCAGCGCCACTTCCCCATGCTTGCCAGTGCCGCCAGTGCTCCCAGTGCCACTTCCCCATGCTTTCCAGTGCCCCCAGTGCTCCCAGTATCCCCTGGTGCTAGCTCCCAGTCCTGCCCAGTACTTCCAGTGCCAAGTCCCGGTGCTCCCCAGTGCTCCCAGTTTCCCGGGCGCTCACCTCATGCTGGTGGCTGCGGCGAGGCACTGGGGCCGGTCCCGGCCCTTCCGGTGGCGGCGGGGGGGGGGACCGGCCGGTCCCGGCCCGCGGCCACGCCCCCCATGGCCACGCCCCCGGTGCCGGCGGTGCCCGCCTTCTTAAAAGGGCAACGGCTTCGAGTGGTCCCCACCTATCTGGGGAGCGGAGCAGTAACACACACACCCCCCAGTGCCCCCCAAAGCTGTCCAGTTCTGGGGACTGGGGGAACTGGGATGGTACTGGATAGGCTCTGGAGGGGCACTAGGGGTACTGGGAGAGCAATGGGGGCACTGGGAGGCACCGGGGGGGCTCTAAGGTGATACTGGGGGCACTGAGAGGGCAATGGAGGGCTCTGAGATGATACTGGGGGCACTGGGAGATACTGGGGGGGCACTGGGAGGGCAATGGAGGGCTCTGAGGTGATGCTGGGGGCACTGGGGAGGCACTGGGAGGGCAACGGGGAGCTCTGAGGTAATACTGGGGGCACTGGGAAGACACTGTCGGGACTTTGACAGGTACTGGGCGGCACTAGGGCATACTGGAGTGGATTCTTGAATATACTGGGAGGGGGATTCTGGGCACTCCAAGGAGTCCTGGGTGACGCCAGTGCCCAGTGCGGGTGCCCGATGCCGGTGCTCGGTAGCAGATCCCGGTGCCCGGTAGCCACTGCCAGATCCTGGTGCCAGACCCCTGTACCGGTGCCAGGTCTCGGTCTCGATGCCTGGTACCCGGTCCCAGTGCCCGGTGCCCGGTACCAGATGCCGGTGCTCGGTAGCCGGTGCCGGTGCCCGGTAGCAGATGCCGGTGCCCGGTAGCAGACCCCGGTGCCAGGTAGCAGATGCCGATGCAGGTACCGGTATCCGGTGCCCAGTAGCAGATGCCGGTGCCCGGTAGCAGATGCCGGCGCCCGGTAGCAGATGCCGGTCTCGGTGCCCGGCCCCCCGGTGGGCCCCGCCCCCAGCCCCGCCCCCCCCGCCGCCGCCCTTTGTCCGCCGCGGGCCCCGCCATGGCGGTGCGGTGATGCGCGGCGGGGCCGGCCCGGGGGCAACCGGGAGCCCCATGCGGGGGCCGCCGCCATGGGGCAGGTCCTGGGCTTCGCCCACTGCAGTACGCACCGGCACCGGGAGGGGCCGCGGCTCCGGGAGTGGCTGGGGATGGGGCGGCGGGAGGGGCTGGGGTACCGGGCTGGGGCTACCGGGAGGGGCCGGGGGTGGCGGTACCGGGAGTGGCTGGGGGTACCGAGGATGCGGATACCGAGGGTGAAGGCACCGGGAGTAGCCGGGTATCGGGGTACCGGGAGGGGCCGGGGGCACCGGCGATGCGGGTACCGGGGATGAGGGTACCGGGAGGGGTCGGGGATGGAGGTACCGGGATGGGGGTACCGGGAGGGGCCGAGGATGGGAGCACCGCGATGGGAGCGCCGGGAGGGTCCAGGAATGGGGATACCAGGATGGGGCTACTGGGAGGGGCCAGGGATGGAGGTACCCGAGCTGGGAGATCCGGGGCTGGAGGTACCGGGAGTGGCCGGGAATGCGGGAACCGGGATGAGGGTACTGGGATGTGGCGCTGGGAGGGGCCGGGGACGATGAACCGGGCTGAGGGCACCGGGGCTGGGGGCATCAGGAGGGGCCGGGGATGCGGGATCTGATGTGAAGGTACCAGAGATGGGGCGCTGGGAGGGGCCGGGGCCGGGGGCACCGGGAGGGGCTGGGGGCACCGGAATGGGAAGGGACCGGGGGCACTGGGTCCGGGGCCACCGGGAGAGTTTGGGGCCACCGGAAGGGACTGGGGGCACCGGGCTGGGATGGGGCTGGGGGCACCGGGACAGGGCGTGCCCGGGGGAAGGGGGGCACCCGGGGGGGGGGGGCATAGGGCCTGGGAGGGTTGGTGCAGGTTTTGGGGCGGGGGGGGCACCGTGCACTGCGGGGACACAACAGGGACATGGGGCAGGGGGTGGCCACGCGCCCCCATCCCCCTGCTCCCCCCACCCCACCACCAGAAGAGGCTCCATCCACGGCTTCCACCACGCCGGACTCCACGGAGGGTGAGCAGGGGCGACCCCCCCCCCCCCATTTTGGGGTGCACCTTTGTTGAGGGGGGACCATGAGGATGACCTAAACCCCCCCTTCCTTGACCCCTCTGACGCCCCCCCCCCCCAAGGTGGCAACGAGGAGTCGGACTTCCCCGAGCTGCAGGTGGCATCGGAGCCCCCCGAGGAGGAGGAGGAGGAGGAGGATGAAGATGGAGTGACAGCAGCAGGGGGGGAACCCCGGGGACCCCCCCGGGAACTCACTTTCTCCTACATCGCCTTTCAAGGCGGGGGGTCCTCCAACGAGCCGGCCCCCCGCTGTCGTCGAGACTCCCGTCGGGGCCGCCCACCCCGCCTGAGCTCAGGACTCCCCGGGGGGCCCCTCCGGGGGCCGGACCCCCGCTTGGCTGCCAGAGCCCCCCCCAAACGTCCTGAGGAGCCCCCGCCCCCCCTCGAGGGGCAGCTGGAGGTCGGGGGGGGCCCTACCAGATTTGGGGGGCCCTGAGACTGAGGAGACCCTGATGAGCCTGGGTATGGGGGGGGGTGGGGTGTTGGGGGGGGGCTTGGGGTGGTGAGAATCCCTGGGGCACCCGGGGCGGGGGGCTCATGTCAGGGGGAGGTCCCTGTGGGGGCTGGGGCAATGGGGAGGGGTCCCCAATGTGGGTGGGTTTGTGGATGTGAAGGGGTTTGGGGCACCCCTGGGGGGAGCTGGGGGCGATGGGGGGGACCTGGGGGGGGGAGGGGGGGCTCGGGGCCATGGGGATGGTGGGCCCCTGACAGCCCCCTGACCCTCCCCCCCTCTTTTCTCACAGCAGCTCCTGCGCCCCAACCCCCGCCCGCAGTCCCTCCCCAATCCGCAGGGGGCGCCTTGCTCCTGCCGCCCCCCGCGCCCCCCCCGGACCCTCCCTCAATCCCGGACCCTCCCCCAGCGCCCCCTGAGCAATCACTGAGCCCGCCGGCATCTGATGTCCTGGGTGAGCAGCCAATCAGAGCCCCGGGGCACTGCGGGGGGTGGGGGGGGTGGGGGGGAGGGGAGATCACGGCGGGGGGTGGGGGTGGGGGGGTGGGGATCCGGTTGCAGGGTGGACCCAGGCATCCAGTTGGGATTGGTGGCTAAATATAGGGGTGACACCCCCCCACCCCCCCCCCACCCCAGCAGCACCCGCGGGAGCCATGGAGGGCCAAGGTGGGTGCGGGGGGCACCCATGGCGGGGGGGGGGGTGCGCTCCCCTTCCCCGCAGCTGGGGCTGTCACTCGGGGGGGGGGACAGCTGGGGGGGGCGCCGTGGGGGCACTGGGGAGGGTACTGGGAGGCACTGGGAGGATCCGGGAGCATTAGGAGGAGCCTGGGGGGCTACTGGAGGGGCATTTGGGAGCGCTGGAGGGGCACTGGAAAGACTGAGGAGATACTGGAGGGGCTCTGGGAGCACTGAGGGCATACTGGGGGCACTGGAGGGGATCCTGGGGGTCACTGGGAGGCTCTGGAGGGGCTCTGGGAGCACTGGGGGGATACTGGGGGCTCTGGAGGGGCTCTGGGAGCACTGAGGGGATAGTGCAGGATACTGAGAGGTGCTGGAGGGGATACTAGGGGCTCTGGGAGGATGGAGGGGATACTGGGGGGCACTGGGAGGGATACTAGGGAGCTCTGGAGGGGCTCTGGGAGCACTGAGGGGTTACTGGGAGGCTCTAGAGGGGCACTGGGAGGTGCTGGAGGGGATACTGGGGAGCATGGGGAGGGATACTGGGGGGTGCTGGGAGCACTGAGAGTATGCTGTGAGGCACTGGGGGGGATATTGGGAGGCTCTGGAGGGGCTCTGGGAGTACTGAGGGGATACTGGGATATACTGGGCGGTAGGGAGGGATACTGGGGGAGCCCTGGGCGCAGCGCTGTGTCCCTGCAGTGTGGGAGCTGCTGTACTGGCGGGCACCGGGGCGGTCGGCGCTGGTGCTGGTTGGGGTGCTGGGCACCCTGGGGTGCCTAGCGCGGTTCAGTGCCATCAGTGTGGGCGCCTACGGGGCGCTGGCCACGCTGGCTGTCACCGTCCCCCTGCGCCTGCATCGTGTTGCCCTGCGAGTGCTGCGCCGCCACCCACCTGAGCCACCCTGCCGGTGAGTGACACCCTGGGGACCCTGAGGGGGCGGTCACCGGCACCCTCCTGGTGCCACCCCTCTGCCTGTCGCTGTCCCCATAGTGGGGGATGGCCCTGATGTCCCTGTCCTCTCACCCAGGGTGGCCCTGATGTCCCTGTCCCTGTGGGGTGGCCCTGCCACCCCTGTGCCCTGTCCCTGCCATCCCCATGACACAGGGTGGACCTGTGGTCCCCATCCCCACCCCATGGCGTGTCCCTGCCACCCCCATCTCCACAGCTGTCCCTGCGGTCCCCATCCCCCCCCACTGGTTTGTCTCTGTGCTCCCTGTCCCAGTCCCACCCCTGTCCCCATGCAGGACACAGCCGGAGGGGACCGTGGGGCTGAGCCCCGAGGAGCAGCAGCGCTGGGCCCGGCGCCTGGCCCAGCACCTCGTCGCCGCCACCCACACCCTCACCCGCCTCTTCCTGGTCCACAGCGTCCCCGAGTCCCTCAAGGTGACTGTCACCCTGCAGGGGGGCCATGGGGGGCATGAGGGCAGTGGGGACACAGGCACTGAGGACACTGGGGGACATGGGTGGCACTGGGGACATGGGACCATTGTGGATGTAGGGGGCATGGGGGGGCACAGGGGACGTGGGGACACTGGGGACATGGGGACACAAGGGGCACTGGGAATGGGGACACAGGGCCATTGAGGGCACAGGGGACACTAGGGACATGGGGCCATTGAGGACATGGGGGGCACTGGGTGCGTGAGGTCCTGGGGGGTGCTGGTGACATAGGGAACATGGAGGACACGGGGGACACAGGGACACTAGGGGATGTGGGGACACCAGGACATGGGGGTGGAGGGGACACCAAGGGACAGGGGAAGGTGGGGTGCCCCACAAACCAAGGGCACTTGGGGGGGAGGGGCTGGGGCTGGGGTCATGAGGACGCCGGTGGCACGGTGCCACTGGGGTGGTGATGGTGCCACCGGGCTGTGGCCGCAGTTCGCCTTCTTCTTCTACCTGCTGACCTACGTGGGGGCTGTCTGCAATGGGCTGACGCTGCTGGGAGCGGGTACGGCACCAGCACAGCGACACCGGTGGGGACAGGGACGTGGGTGGGGATGGGGACGTGGGGGAGGGATGGGAGAGAAGGGACGCGGGTGGGGATGGGGACACGGGTGGCGACGGGGACATGGGGGAGGGATAGGAGAGAAGGGACATGGGTGGGGACAGGGACATGGGGGAGGGATGGGAGACAAGGGACATGGGATGGGGACAGGGACAAGGGATGGGGACAGGCAGAAGGGATGCTGCCTGGCAAGGGGACAGGGTGTGGATATGGCTGGGGGATGAGGGGACAGGGGTTGGGGATATGGGTAGTGCCTGGGGACAGGGGGGATGACACAGGGATGGGGACAGCACGGGGATGGGGGACACTCTGGGGACAGTGGGTGGAGCATGGGGATGGGTGTGTGTGTGCGGTACATGGACAGGGGACAGGAGGGGGACATGGGGACCTGGTGTGACATGGCTCTCCCTGTCCAGGTGTCATCTGTGCGTTCACCTTCCCCGTGCTCTACCGGCACCACCAGGTACGGGGACACGGGGGCTGGAGAGGGTTGGGGACATGGGGGGACATGGGGGATGGAGAGGGTTGGGGACATGGGGGGACACACATGGAAGTCTGGGGAGGGTCGAGGGGTATCCTCTGCCCCCCCCCCCCCCCCCCCCCCGTGTCCCCACCTGTTCCCCATGTCCCCGATGTCCCCAGGCCCAGATCGATCAGTATGTGAGTCTGGTGAGGAGCCACCTGAGTCACCTCCGAGCCAGGTGAGGGCCCCACCCCCTCCCCCCCCCCTACTCCAGGGTGCCCCCCGGGGGGTCTTGGGGTGCCCCAGGGGGAGTCTCGGGGTGCCCCGCCCCCCCCAACTCCCCTCTGCCCCCAGGATCCAGGCCAAGCTCTCAAGTGCCAAAGTGAAGCCGCGGTGACCCCCCCTTGTCCGTCCCCCCCGAGGGTGACAACTTGGGGGTGGGGGTGGCCGGGGCCCCCCCCCCCACATCGCTCCCACCCTGCATGGGGGGGTGGTCAGTCGGGGGAGGTGGGGGTCGTGTCACCCCCTCCGTGTCCTTTCCCCCCTCCCCTCTGTGCGTGTGGGGGGGTGTCACACTTTAATAAAAACTCTTGTGACAACCAGGTTTGATTGGGGGGACATGGGGGGGGGGACATGGGGAATGTTGGGGAGGGACAGGGACATGGGGAATGTAGGGACATGGTGGGGCAGAGACATGGGGGACATGTGAGGACATGGTGGGGGGACACAGCTGGGGGGGACATGGGGAGTGTGGGGGGGGCAGGGACATGGGGGAACATGTGAGGACATGGCAGGGGGACACAGAGGACATGGTGGACATGGTGGGGGGACACAGGGACATGTGAGGACATGGTGGGGGGGATGTAGGGACACAGGGGGGCATGGAGGGGACACAGGGGACAGGGACATGTGAGGACATGGGGGGACAGGAGGACATGGGGGGACAGGATCATGTGAGGACACAGTGGGGGGGGGACACTGACATATGAGGACATGGTTGGGGGGACAGGGACATGGTGGGGGGGGGACATGGGAACACAGGGACATGGGGACACGTGTAGGCACAAGGGACACGGAGGGGCACAAGGAACACAGGGGGCACTGGGTCAGGGGCCGTGGGGGGACACGAGTGACACGTGGGGGGGTGGGCACTGGGTCCCCTTCCCCGCAGCCGCTGGGGCTGCGCTGGCTAAGCAGCCGGTGAACGGGGGAGCTCCCGTGACCCCCACCCGTGTCCCCTGTCCCCTCCCGTGTCGTCGTCCCCCAGCGTGTGCTCCCCAGCTCCCTCCATCCCGCCTTTCCGCCCCCCCCCCCCCCCCCTCCGCGCCCCGGGACCGCGCGGGCATGCAGCGGCGCAGGCCCCGCCCCCGCCCCGCCCCCATTGCCAAGGCCACGGCCGTTGCCGCGCGACGTAAACATAGGACGCCGGACGTGGTGACGTCAGCGGCATGGAACGCCGTCGCCAGGGCGACACGCGCCGTGTTTACTCCGGTCGCGACACGTGGGGACAGGACCGGGCTGGGGACAGCGGGGCGGGGAGGGGGGGGGTGGAGAAACCGGGGAGGAGAACACGTGGGGACGAGAGGGGGAACACCGGGGAGGGGGGGGGACGGGACACCGGGGAGGGGACACCGGGACGGGGGGGGGGGGGGGCACCAGGAGGGAATGACATGGGGACACTGGGATAGGGACACCGAGGGCGGGACGGGGACATGGGGACACCGGGCAGGGGGACACCGGGACTGGGAAAGCCCGGCCGGGGCCAGGACACCGGGACTGGGACACCGGGACTGGGACAGGCCGGCCGGGGCCGGGACACCGGGACTGGGGCAGCCCGGCCGGGGCCGGGGCACCGGGACTGGGACCCCTCCGACCCCGCCCCCCGAGCTGGAGGTGGGGCATGAATGAAGGACGGGAAGTGGATGAATGAATAAGCGAATGAATAAATAAATGAATGAAGGGGCGTGGGAACTGCCCCCTGCCCCGGGTCGCCGTTCCCCCGCCGTGACTCAGCGCCGGTTCCCGCCGGTGGCATCAACCCCTGGTGTCAGCCCCGGTCCTGTAAAGGGACCGGGATACCCCCCCGGGACTCTGGTTGCCGACACCCCCCATACCGGGAAGCCCCCCTCGGTGCCCATGGAGGGCATGGGGACGGTACTGGGACTCCCCCCGCGGTGTGCCGCCACTCGGTACCGGAGACTCCCGGGTGCTCTGGAGCCCAGCCCCGGTGGCGTACCGGAGGGGGGAAGGTGTGTACCCCGAGACCCCCCGGTGTGCCCCCCCCTCCCGGTAACACCCCGGGGAGCAGTTCCCATCGCGCCGGTACCGGGACTCGGTGCCCATCCTCATCCACCTCTTGTTACCGAGACCCCCCCCCCTATTATTGGGACTCCCCTTCCGTTACCGGGACACATCCCCCCTCCTTACCAGAACCATCCTTTGGGCTGCAGCGCTGAGTGGGGGGAGGGGGTCCTGGAGGGGTGTCTCGGTGGGGGTCCCTGGGGGAGGAGGAGATCCCGGGGACGGTTACCGGGTCCGGGGGGAATGTGTGTTACTGGGTGGGGGTCCCGGGATCGGTGGGTGGTCCAGCGGGGGTGTTACCAGTAGAGGGGGATGTCCCGGGGGTGGGAGGATGGGTGTATGGGTGGTCTCGGGGGCGGGTCTGGGGGTGGTGGTGGTCCCCGTGTGAGGGGGTCCTGGGGTCGGGGGGGTCGGCGGGGAAGTGGGGGTGGGGTCCGGGAGGGGGGTCCGGGGGGGTCCGGCAGGGGGTGTTACCAGGTAGAGGGGGATGTCCTGGGGAGGGGGGGATGGGGGATCCGGGGGATTTACTGGGTGTATGGGTGGTCGCAGGGGTGGGGGGGTCCGGGGTGGGGGTTACCGGTTGAGGGGGGGCCCTGGGTCGGGGGGGCCCGGCGGCGGTGTTATGGAGTAGCGGGGGATGTCCCGGGGGGGGGGGGGGGGGGGTGGGTCCGGGGGGGTGGTCCTGGGTGTGTTGGGGGTCCCGGGGGTGGGGTGTGGGGGGGTGTTACCGGGTGTGCGGGGCCGTCGCCCCGGACGGTTCAGGCCGTTTCTAGAACCGCGGCGCCCGTTTCTATTAATACGCGTTTCGGCGGCGGCGGCGGCGGCGGCGGCGAAGGGAATCCCTGTGACGTCATTGCTAGGATACCAAACAAACACTCCGAGACAAGCCCATATATGGCTAATTGCGTCACAGGAACTCCGGAGAGGCGGGGCGAGGGATCCCCCCGTTCCCCGCCCGTCACGGAGCCTCTTAAACGGCGGCGACGGCTCCGGGAGCTGCAGAACGACGGTGACAACGGTGGCGACGGCGACTGCGGGGTCTGGGGGGTCCCGGGGGGTCCGGAGCGGCGGTGGCGGCTGTTGTGACGTCAGAGAAGGGGGCGGGGCACCGCCGTATAAAGCCGGCGGCGCGGCAGTGAGCAGTTCATTCATAAAAAGCGGAGACCGGGGGAAGCGGCGGGAGCTTTACCGGTACTTTAGCACCGGTGTTGGGGGGGGAGGGGGAAAACGAGCTTCTACCGGGCCTCGTAACGACCGAACCGGAGCCTGGGAAAAGATTTACCGGAGCTTCGAGGGATCAGCCGGGATTTTCCAGCGGAGAACCGGAGCCTGAGAACGGACGTACCGGAGCTTAGAGAGACCAACCGGGACTTTGTAGCAGCGAACCGGAGCTTGGGAACGGACGTACTGGGGCCTTATACCGTAGAACCGGGGGCCTAAACTGGACGAGCGGAGCCTGGGATCGGACTTACTGGGGGTTTATACCGGAGAACCGGGGGTCTAGACCGGAGGAGCGGAGCCTGGGAACGGACTTACCAGGGGTTTATACCGGAGAACCAGGGATCTAGACTGGAGCAGCGGACCCTGGGAACGGACTTACCTGGGGTCTAGACCGAAGGAGCGGAGCCTGAGAACGGACTTACGGGGGTTTATACCAGAGCACCGGAGCTTCGGACGGACCAGCAGAGCCTGGAACGGCAGCACCGGCGCTTCGTACCGGCTTTTACCACGGATGCCCCGGAGCTCATAGCACCGGACCGGGACTTGCCCCCCGTATAACCCCCCCTCTTGGCAGAGCCACCCACGGGGGGACCCCCCACCCCAATCTCGGCGGCGGGGGGGGGGGCAGGGGCCTGGCGGAGCGGGATGCCGGTAGCCTGAGCCCGCAGCCTTGGCGCGGCGGGGCCGCCCCCGCGCCCCCGGGGCCATGTATCAGGGCTTTCCCGGGGACTACGACTCAGGATCCCGGTGCAGCTCCTCCCCCTCGGCGGAATCCCAGTATCTTTCCTCGGTCGATTCCTTCGGGAGCCCGGGAGCGGCGGCGGCCGCGCAGGTGAGCGTTAAACTGGAGGGGGAGGGGGAGGAGGGGGGAGAGGGGGGCGGGAAGGTGCCGAGGGGGCGGGGTCGTGCGTAAACGCGTGACGCGGTGGAACCCTCCGTGATGACGCGGCGCACGTACGGCGCGCGCGGGGTTTATTTTGGAACGCGCGCGCACGCCGGCCCCCCCCCCCTCCCCCCCTTCATTCGTTGCTAAGGGACACGCCCCCTCCCGCTTGGCCACGCCCTTACGCGGCGCTGATTGGCTGAAGCCTCGGAGAGGAGTAGGGGGTCGCCCCACGCGTGAATTGGGGGGGTGTGTGTGTCATAAGTTTTCGGGGGGGGGGGGGGGGGGGCAGTGCGCCCCTCCCCTCACGGTGTAAACGGGGCACCCGGGTCGTGGTTGGTTCCAGTTGTCTGTGTGTCCCCACATGGAAATGGGGGGAGGGGGTGATGCAGCCCCCCCCCCCCCCCCCCCCCCCAAAAAAAAAAAGGATCCTCGTGTAACTTAGGGGGTGAGGGGAACGGATATCCCCTCCCCCCCAGTGTCGGTGCTACCGGGGGGCAGCTGGTTCAGGTGTCGTCCTCCCTGAATTGGGGAGGGGGGGATGCATTCCCCCACCCCCAGGCCCTCGTGAGCCAGTGGGGGGATGGGTAACCCCCAGGGTCCTGGTGCAACTGGGAAAGGGGGTCCCCCCACTGTGTGCCCCCCCCCCCCATTCCATTTGGTTCCCAGTGTGATTCTTTTTCTTTTGGGGGGGGTGTCCCCCTTAGTGCCCCCAGCACCCAGGGTATGAGATCCCAGTTCAAAATGGGGAGGGGCGTGGTCCAGTGGGGGGACCCAGAGCTGCCACCCCTCCCCCATGTGGGCTCTGTTGTGTGTTGGTGAAAAATGGGGAGCCCCGTGCAACGGGGGGGGGGGGGGGTCCTAGGAGGGCCTCGTGCAAACCGTGTGTGTGGTGGGGGGAGGGGTGCTTGCACGTTCAGTGCTGGGGGGTAGGGAGCTCCTGCACTTTGGTGCTGAGGGGCTCTTGCACGGTTGGGGGGGGGGTGCGGGGCACAAGGGTGGTGCGTGTTGGTGCCAGGGGCACGAGGATGTTGCACACACTAGTGCCAGGGAGCTGTTGCACGCCAGTGCTGGGGCACGAGGGCGTTGCACCAGGGAGCCCTTGCACGTGTGTGCAGGTGACCTGAGCGCATCACCCCTGACACCCAGCCCCTCTTGCACGCGGGGGGGGCCACCGTGTGGCAGGGTGCCCCCCAACCATGGGTGTCCCGTCCCCCCTGTGTCGTCTCCCCCCCCCCCCAGTGCCTAACCCCGCCGCTCCCTGTCCCCGCAGGAGTGCAGCGGCCTGGGGGACATGCCTGGCTCCTTCGTGCCCACGGGTGACGGCCATCACCACCAGCCAGGACCTGCAGTGGCTGGTGCAACCCACCCTCATCTCCTCGGTGCAACCCACCCTCATCTCCTCGGTGGCCCAGTCGCAGCCCCCCGGGGCACCCATGGCGCACCCTCCCCCACCCGTCGATCCCTACGATCTTCCAGGACCAAGTTATTCCACGCCGGGCATGGGCGCCTTTGCCACAGGGTCAACAGCACCACCGGCACGTCCCACCCGCGCCCGGCCCCGGCGCAGCCGCGAGGAGACGGTGAGTGGTGACACCCATGGGGGGGTGATGGGGTGGAGGGGTGACTGGGTGGGGGACAGACACCCATGGGGGGACATGGTGGCCGCTGACTGATGGCCTTGTCCCTCTGGTAGTTGACGCCGGAGGAGGAGGAGAAGCGGCGGGTGCGGCGGGAGAGGAACAAGTTGGCAGCGGCCAAGTGCCGTAACCGGCGCCGGGAGCTGACGGATCGGCTGCAGGCGGTGAGTGCTTGGGGACAGGCTGAGGACAGCGGTGGCATTGCGGCTGGGGGGGGTGGCAGTGGCTCCCTGGGGTGGTGGTGTCCCTGGTTGTGGGGATAGGTTGGTGTCCTTGGGGATGGTGGTGTCCCCAGGTTATAGGAGCGTTGCCCTTAGAGCTGGGGACAGCAGTGTCCCCAGGGCTGAGGGACACTGGAAGGGAATGATGATGATGATGCACTCGGAGCTGGGGACACCAGGTGGGGACAGCAGTGTCCCCAGAACCAAGGGATGCTGGAAGGGGATGCTGGTGATGATACCCTCAAAAATGGGGACAGCGGTGTCCCCAGGGCTGAGGGACATGAAGGGGGGAATGATGATACCCTAGGAGCTGGGGACACCACGTGGGGACGGTGGTATCCCTAGGGCTGAGGGACACTGGAGGTGACAATGTGCCCAAGACCTGGCTGTGTCAGAGGGGACAGATGCCTGTGGGGTGTGCATCCTGAGGGTGTTGCATGGGGACAACAGTGTCCCCAGCACCAGGGGACACTGGAAGGGGACAATGACATCCCTAGGAGCTGGGGACATCGGAGGGGGACAGGCCACTACCTGTGAGTGCTGGTATGGCAGAGCCAGGCACATTGAGGGGAGGTGACAAGGTCACAGGAGCTGGGGTTGGTGACATTGTAGAGGACCAAGGCTGTCCCCAGGAGTTGGGGACATCAGAGGGGACAGACTGATGCCCAGGGATGTCTGAGGGGGGCAGGGGACATTGGAGGAGGACCTGGGGACGGTGCTGTCCCCAGGGGCAGGGACATCGTCTGACTTGGGCATGCTGGAGGGCAACCACCCCCATCCTGGCATCCACAGGCGATGGTGACCCACCCCCCATCCCCAAGGTGGGGACAACAGTGTGCCCGGTCCCCTACTCACCCTATCCCCCCCCCCCCCCCCCCCCGCCCCCCGCAGGAGACAGACCAGCTGGAGGAGGAGAAAGCGGAGCTGGAGTCGGAGATCGCGGAGCTGCAGAAGGAGAAGGACCGGCTGGAATTCGTCCTGGTGGCCCACGCCCCTGCCTGCAAGCTCCCATACGAGGACGTCGGTTCCTTGGGTGCCCAGGTGAGCACCTTGGGCAAGGAAGAGCCGGCGGGGACCGTCACCTTCCTCCCCCCGGGGCCGTTCCAGCCGAGCGCCCAGGGTCCCTTCCCCAGCTGCTGCTTCGGGGGTCCCTCAGGACCACCTAACCCATCCTATACGTCTTCGTTTGTGTTCACCCACCCAGAGGGAACCACCTGCGGAGCCTCGCATCAGCGGAGCAGCAGCAGCGACCAGTCCTCGGACTCCTTGAATTCTCCCTCGCTCCTCGCGTTGTGAACGGGGTCCCTCCCCTCCCCACCCAAACCTGGGCACCTCCCCCCTCCCCAGGTGGTGTTTTTGGGGCTTTTTTTTAAAACATTTTTCCTTTTTAATTTAATTTTTTTTCCACCCCTTTCCCCTTGATTTTTAGTTTTTTTGCACATCCGTAGGCCCAGGGGTTGGATGTTGGTGAGGTTCTGGTGCCTGGATGGAGGGTGGCCGTGTGGTGGAGGTGGCCATGTGATGTGGTGCCATCGTTCCTGTGGCATCCAGGCTGCTTTAGAGGTGTCCCGTCCCCATCCCCATCATCCCATGGGGGTTTTGCACCATCTCCACCCATTTGGAGATGTTCCTGCCTGATTTCCACCACCTGGGGGATGTTCCTGTGGTGTCTCAATCACCTTTGAGGTGTCCATCCCTGATCCCCATCATCCATGGGGGTTTTGCACCATCTTAGTCATTCTGGAGATATTCCTGCCTGATTTCCACCACCTGGGGGATGTCCCCATGGTGTCTGCATCACCTTTGAGGTGTCCGTCCCTGATCCCCGTCATTTCATGGGGGTTCCTGCAGTGTCTCCATAATTTTGGAGATGTTCCTACCTGATTTCCACCACCTGGGGGATGTGCCCATGGTGTCTCCATCACCTTAGAGGTGTCCGTCCCCCATCCTTGTCATCTCATGGGGGGTTTTGCAGCATCTCCATTGCTTTGGAGATGTTCCTGCCTGATTTCCACCACCAGGGCAAGGTTCCTGTGGTGACTCCATCACCTTAGAGGTGTCTGTCCCTGATCCCTGTCATCTCATGGGGGGTTTTGCAGCATCTCCATAGCTCTGGAGATGCCCATGTTTGATTTCCACCACCTGGGGAATGTCCCCGTGGTGTCTCTATCACCTTAGAGGTGTCTGTCCCCCATCCTTGTCATCTCATGGGGGGTTTTGCAGCATCTCCATAGCTCTGGAGATGCCCATGTTTGATTTCCACCACCTGGGGAATGTCCCTGTGGTGTCTCTATCACCTTAGAGGTGTCTGTCCCCCATCCTTGTCATCTCATGGGGGTTTTTGCAGCATCTCCATCCCTCTGGAGATGTCCATGTCTGATTTCCACCACCTGGGGGATGTCCCCGTGGTGTCTCCATCACCTTGGAGGTGTCCATCCCCAATCCCCATCATCCCATGGGGGTTCCTGCGGCATCTCCATCCCTCTGGAGATGTTCCTACCTGATGTCAGTCACCCCAGCAAGGTCCCTGTGGCATCTGTGACACTTCAGAGGTGTCTGTGCCTGATTTCTGTTGTTCTGGGGGGCTCCCTGTGCCATCTCCATCCCTTTGGAGACGTCCATACTGTATGTCACTCACCCCAGGAAGGTCCCTGTGTCATTTCTGTTACACTGGAGATGTCTGTGTCATCTCCATCACCCTGAGGGGGGTGTCCATGGGGCATGTCCTTCACCCTGGAGGTGTTGGTGCCACATTTCCATCTCCCTTGGGAGAGTCCCTGTGGCAACTTCATCACCTTCGAGGTGCCTGTGCCACCGCTGCACCAGTCCATGGGGGTCCCTGCAGCATCTCCAACCGCTTGGAGATGCTTCCATTCAAACTCCATCACCCTGGGGGGATCTGTGTGCACCATGTGCCATCTCCACCCCCACCCCCCATGGTCTTCATGCTCCATACCCCCGTTCCCTTGGGGGTCCCAACCCCACCGCTGATGCCAGGTCATAGGGAGATGCCCCCCCCCTCCCCCTCCAACACCTCCAGCACCCACAATGGTGGGTGGGCTCCCAGCCTGCTTGTCCCCCACCCAACTGTGACCACCTCTCCCCCTTCCTCCCTCCCTGCACGGGTCCTGCTGGTGGCTCTGGCACCCCCAACCCTGCGCCGTGTTTTTCCCACCCCACCCCCCGTGACCAAGCTTTGCCAGCGTTGACTCTGTCCTCTCTCTATATTATATATATATATATATTTTTGTTGCGTGGGGCTGCCAGCCCCCGGGAGATGTTTAATTTTTTATTATTATTAATTATTATTATTAATTATTATTGCCTGTGCTGTATTTGTGACTGTTCTGGGGGCAGCTCGGTGCCCCCCTCCCATGTCCGCGCTCCACCCATCCCAAATGTGGCCAATAAAGCAGCTTTGGATCGGCCCCACGGCTCTTCTTTTGGGGGGGGGGGGGGGGGGGGGCATGTGGTCACCAAAGGGTCCTGGGGGGGAAATGGGTTGGGGGGCTGCTGGGAGGAGAGGTGTTTGACTAGGTCCTTTGGGGGGATGGGGCTTGAGGGTCATGGAGGGATGTAGGTTGAGGGTCTTCAGGGATGCGGTTTAAGGGTCCTTTGGGGCTGTGGCTCAAGGGTCCTTGGGGGCTGTGGGGTGAAGGTCTTCAGGGCTGTATCTCGGGGGTCTTTAGAGCCATGGCTTGAGGGTCTTCAGGGATGTGGCTTGGGCACCCTGGGGGACAAGGAGCAGCAGCGTGATGAATCCATGAGCTTCTGGGGATGTGGAGCCCTTGGGTGGGGGGTCGCTGAGGACATGGAGCCCCTTCCCCCATCAGAGACCCTTCAGCATGTGGGGCTGTGGGTCGGGGGGGACGTGGGGGAGAGGAGACCCCTGGGAACATGGAGTTTGGTGGGAGTGTTCTCCCCATTGGCCCACCCACCTGCCAATCAACTGTAAAAATGGGCGGGACTTGCTGCCATGGTTAAGAAAGGGCCACGCCCCTAGCGCCTGCAGTTCCACTGGTGGCCGCCAGGAGGAGCCATTCTGCTCAGTTTGGGCGGTCCTTGCCCAGTTTGGGGGGGTCCTTGCCCAATTTGGTGGGGGTCTCTGCCCAGTTTGGGGGTCCTTTCCCGGTTTGGGGGGGGTCTCTGCCCACTTTAAGGGTCCTTTTCCAGTTGGGGGCAGATCTCTGCCCAGTTTGGGGGGTCTCTATCCAGCCAGGGGGGGAGATGTCCATTCTCTGGGGGTATCTTTTCCTAGTTTGGGAGCTCCCTGCCCAGTCTGGGGGTCCCTGCCCAGTTTGGGGAGTCCCTGCCCAGTCCTGGGGAGGGGGTGTCTGTGCCCAGTCTGGGGGCATCTTTTCCCAGTTGGGCGGAGGTGTCTCTGCCCAGTTTGGGGGGTCCCCTGCCCAGTTCAAGGTGGGGGGCACTTCCCATTCTGGAGGTATCTCTGCCCATTCTGGGGGTGCCTGCCCAGCTTGGAGGGTCCTTACCCAGTTTGGGGGTCCCTGCCCATTCTGGGGGTCCCTGCCCTGCCAGATCCCATGGGGAGCCCGTGCCAGCCATGCCGGGTTGCGGGGGTCCCCCTGACCCCCCCAGCTCTGCTGCCGGGGGGGGGGGTTTCCTTCCTTCCCCCCAGGCCTTGACGTCAGGCGCCTGGTGATTCACACCGGGGCTGGCACACGGGACACGCCAGGACACGCCAGGACACACCAGGACATGCCAGGGACACCATGGGTGTGTGTGTCATGTTCCACCCCCCTCCCCCATGCCTGGGGATGCACTTGGGGACAACATGGGTCCATGTCCCCATGTGTCCCTGTGTGGTGACATCCTTGTCCCCATGTGTTCCTACAAGGTGGGATCCATCCCCATGTGTCCCTGCATGGTGACATCCCTGTCCCCATGCATCCTGTGCAGTGACATCCCTGTCCCCATGTGTTCCTGTGTGGTGACATCCCTGTCCCCATACATTTATATGGTCCCATCCCTGCCCCCATGTGTCCCTGTGTGGTCCCACCGTCTGTGTGTGGTGACACCCCTGTCCCCATGTGTCCCTATAAGGTGGGATCCATCCCCACATGTCCCTGCATGGTGACGTCCCTGTCCCCATGTGTCCCTGTGTGGTCCCATCCCTGTCCCCATGTGTTCCTACAAGCTGGGATCCATCCCCATGTGTCCCTGCATGGTGACATCCCTGTCCCCACCTGTCCCTGCGCAGTGACATCCCTGTCCCCACGTACCCCTTCGTGTTCCCACTCCCCACAGTGACACCCCTCCCCCCATTTATACCCCACCCCCCCCATCCCTCCTCAGGTGGCCACCACTTTCCCCCCCCGTGTCCCCCCCGTCCCTTCCCGTTGCCCCTGCCTGGCGCTGCCGCTTCCGTTGCTGCCGCCACCGTCCCCTTCCCACGGCGTGGGGACGGTGACCCTGGCCCTGCTCCCGCCACGGCCGCGCCGCGGCCACTTATTTTTAGCCATCGCTCCTTCCTGGCCGGATCCGGCACTCGCCTATTTTTGACACGGTGACAAGGAGGGGACACACACACACACACACACGGTGGCCCCATCCCTGCCCCCTCCGGCTGCGCTGAGACCTGCCATGCTGGCAGTGATGGGTGATGCTTGGAGGGTGGCAGGGGGGACCACGGGGGATGGCCGTGTCCTCTGTGTCCCCCTCTCCTTGTTTTCCAGCATTGGGGGACGCACAGGGTGTCACACGAGGTGCCGGATCCAGGCGCCGCAGTGGGGTGGGGTGGGATGGAGCGGGGCCAGGGTGGCCCCCCCCATCCCCCACCCCCAGGGCTTGATCCCGCCCTTGGCCAAGCCACACTGTCCCCAATTCCCTGCCACCCGCCGTCTGGCTGGGTGTCACCACCCCCCCCCAAGGCTGTCGTGTCCCCCTGTGTCGTCCCCCCCCCCGCGGTGGCTTCCCGGCAAGGCTCTGGCGGCCCTTTCCTTCCTCCCCCTCCCCACCCCCCCCCCCCCCCGGCGTGGCCACCGTGGGACAGGGCCTCGCACGAGGAGCCAGTTCTTGCACAGGGGTGGCCTCATGTCCCCAACCCCCGTGCCTGGGGTGTCCCCGTGTCCCCAGCCCCTGTGCCAGCAGTGGCCCCGTGTCCCCTGTCCCCATGCACAAGGACCCAGAGTGAGAGCAAAGGACGCGGCTCTGGCATTAATTTACAGCATCGAAACCATTTATACACAGATGGGGTGGAAGGGGGGGGCTGAGGGGGGCAGCGCCGCCCCCCTTCCCAGGCTGGGGGGCTCTGGGCAAGGCTGTGAGGGGGCACCCAGCTCCAGGAGGTGAGCACCCAACTTTGGGGTGCAGCGATGCACCCAGCTCCGGTGCTGTGGTGCGCACAGCTCCTAGTGCCATGATACGGCCAGATCCTGGTGCAGCGGTGCGCCCAGCTCCAGGGTGCTGCGGTGCACCCAGCATCCAGTGCCATGGAGCACCCAGCACCCGGTGCCACGATGCGCCCAGCTCCAGGGTGCTGCGGTGCACCCAGCACCCAGTGCCATGGAGCACCCAGCACCCGGTGCCACGATGCGCCCAGCTCCAGGGTGCTGCGGTGCACCCAGCACCCAGTGCCATGGAGCACCCAGCACCCAGTGCCATGGAGCACCCAGTACCCGGTGCCACGATGCGCCCAGGTCCAGGGTGCTGCGGTGCACCCAGCACCCAGTGCCATGGAGCACCCAGCACCCGGTGCCACAATGCGCCCAGCTCCAGGGTGCTGCGGTGCACCCAGCACCCAGTGCCATGGAGCACCCAGCACCCAGTGCCATGGAGCACCCAGTACCCGGTGCCACGATGCGCCCAGCTCCAGGGTGCTGCGGTGCACCCAGCACCCAGTGCCATGGAGCACCCAGCACCCGGTGCCACGATGCGCCCAGCTCCAGGGTGCTGCGGTGCACCCAGCACCCAGTGCCATGGAGCACCCAGCACCCGGTGCCACGATGCGCCCAGGTCCAGGGTGCTGCGGTGCACCCAGCACCCAGTGCCATGGAGCACCCAGTACCCGGTGCCACGATGTGCCCAGCTCCAGGGTGCCACGATGCACCCAGCACCCAGTGCCATGGAGCACCCAGCACCCAGTGCCATGGAGCACCCAGTACCCGGTGCCACGATGTGCCCAGCTCCAGGGTGCTGCGATGCACCCAGCACCCGGTGCCACGATGCACCCAGCACCCAGTGCCACAATGTGCCCAGCACCTGGTGCAGCCGCGGCAGGCGCTCAGAGCCGGGCCTGGCCAGGGCGCGAGGGCTGCGGGCGACGCAGGCGCAGGCGGGAGAGGCGCGCCAGGCGTGGCAGGTGGAAGGGCAGGCATCGCACCTCGCGTGCCACGGCCAGCTCGGAGAAGAAGGCGCGTTGGCGCGGCAGCTCCGGCTCGGCCTCGCTCTGCTCCAGGTCCTGCACCACCCCCAGGATCTCCTGCCGTGCCGCTTGGCCCCGCAGCCCCCGCACGTCCAGCACCGCTGCCACGTGCTTCCTCCTGCAGGATGGGGACACTCAGGGGATGGGGACACTCAGGGGACGGGGACACTCAGGGGACGGGGACAGCCCAGTCCCCCTGGCACAGGCAGGCGCCAGGTGTTGCACCCAGTTTTGGAGTGGGGCAACTGGTTTAACTGGTACCAATTGGCAACCAGGATTGGTTCGATGTGAGGCCATCGAAGCAGTGGTGGCCCACTGGGCCAGCGCGTGCCACTGGTGTCCCCCCTGGGGACACGGGGAGGGGACTTGGCACGAGGCAGCGGCCGCTTCCCGGCGGGCAGCCAGGAGGGACCGGCAGCGGGGCGGGGGCTGCCGGGAAGGACGGACGCGGCGTCCTGTCACCCCACTTTGGTCCCCAAGGGGACACCGTGTCCTGCGGGGAGGTGGCATCTTGCCTGGCCATGCCACCCCCGCTGTGGTGGCTTACGGGGACATGTGCCACCCCCGCTCCTGTCCCTATGGGGAATGTGCCACCCTGTTCCCATGTCACCCTGCTCCTGTCCCTATGGGGAATGTGCCACCCCTACTCCTGTCCCTATGGGGAATGTGCCACCCTGCTCCCATGTCACCCTGCTCCTGTCCCTATGGGGAATGTGCCACCCCTACTCCTGTCCCTATGGGGACATGTGTCACCCTGCTCCCATGCCACCCCATTCCTATCCCTATGGGGACACGTGCCACC
>NC_073741.1:205109-258133 GCF_023634155.1 Falco peregrinus | reverse complement strand
AAAAAAAAAAAAATGACAAAAAATAAAAAAATGAAAAAAATCTATAGAATCCTTTTTTTTTTTCTCTCCTCTGAAAAAAAAAAAAAACAAAAACCAAAACCAACAACAAAAAAAATGGTCTCACAGTTTTGTCCTCGGGAGAGGACAGAAAGGGGTGATAAATGAGAGTGTTCCTCCGTGTTGCACCTCCCGCGATTTGTGTTGTGCGGTGAATCCGGGCAGCTCTGTCCCGTGTGCGTGTCTCCTCTGTACCTGGAAATGTGTCTCGGCTCGAGCTACGGCCTGGAGTGTGCCTTGGTTGCTTTGTGTTGGGTTGCTGTTTTATTTGATTTTTTTTTTTTTTTTTTTTTGGGGGGAGGGTTTGGTTTGGTTTTGTTATTTTTGGGTTTGTTTTTTTTTTAAAGTTTTCTTTTTTTTTTTTTTTATTTTTTTTTTTTTTTCTCCGCTCGGCGCCGATAGGTGGCAGTTGCGAGGACCGCAGGAGAAACAACGTAAAGCAAAAGGAAAACTGCCCTTCCCAAACCAAACCGTGTTGAACAAACAATCCTAAAGTCTTGGAGGGCCTCAGATCTATGCCGGTCTCCGGTAAAAGCGCTGCTGGGCTTGTTTTTTGAGGACCCTCTGGGCTGTGTTTTCTAGGTCTGTGTACCTTCGTGGGTTCGCTTTGCTCTGGATTTTGGATAAAATGGAAAGGTAAATGTCTGCTGGGGCGTGTTGCGCCTCTTTCTCTCTCTCTCTCTGTGCTGTAGATAGTCCTTGGGCCACGGTGTTGTGTCCTTGATGTAATGAGCTCAAGGTGCTGCTTGTTTCGGGATGCTGCGTGTTTTCTCCAGTATAAAAAAAACCGAGTTTTCTACACTGTGTGGTGTGAGGAATGTGCAGAGGCAGGTGACGGCCCGTTCGGGATTTCCGCTGGTGTACACTCCCCCGGGGTTATGTGCAAATAACTGCTCGGAGCTGGGAAAGGCCACGTTACCGCACCCCCAACACCCCCCTCCCCCCCCCGCTTCCCAGCGAGCCCCCGAGCCCCTGCACATCTTCTGTATGTACCTAGGGGGGGGGACGCTGCCCCTGCCCCTCTGATCATGTAATGCCATTGCTTGCGTCGCACCTCAACGGCTCTGCAGCTTTGAAAAGCGAGGGGGTGTCCGGCAGACGGTGGCTCGGCGGCTCCCAGAGCGAATCCCCACCCCAAATCCCATTCCCACCCCCACCCCCCCCACCCCCAGCCTCCCCAAGCAGTCAAGGCCACCCGGTGCCGACACCCCAGCTTTACAACGTGAAGCATTAAAAAATAAAAAATAATAATAATAAAAAAAATTTTAAAAAATTAAAAATCAACCCCAACAAAATCCAAAAACGCCCCCAAAATAAGCGTCGCCACGCTCCCGCGCCAACGGCCGCCAGCTGGGAGTGGGAGCACGGGTTTTGGATTGGGGGGGGGGGGTGTCTTTCCCCCAGCCCCCCCCCCGCGTCAAGCTGGCGTCTCCCCTGTGGTTTTACACAGGCTGGGTGCCACCCCCCAGCCACCAGCTGGGGGGGGGGCATTTCCAACGCGCCCCTCGGCTCCGGGAGGGCACCGCGGCCCCGTTTTGGTAAATCCAGTTCGTTAGATGAGGCACGCAAAGAGCCGGCAGCGGGGCAGACGCAAGAAAGCAATGGCACTTCCCCTCCTTTCCCCTTCCCCCCAACCCCCGCCCCTCCCCCCCCCCCCCCCCCCAAACCACCAGAAATTCATCAAATATCCAAAAAAACAACCGCGTATCACTGGCACGGAGACTCCCCTTGCTTCCCGCGCCTGACACCGATGCTCCCCGACAAGCGACGCGTAGAACGAACCACCCCGGCCGTCACCGCTCGGTTTTTTCGCCACAATTCGCCCCCACCCTCCTCCCCCTGTGTGTGTGTGTGTGTGTGTGTGTGTGTCCGTCCCGTGTCCCCGTCGAGCCTCCGCCAGCTCCGGGCTGAAGGTACGGGCAGGCGAATGGCATTACATATTGTGGGTCGGTATGAGAGTGCTGTGCCCGACCGTGTGCGTAGGTACAAAGCGCTTCATCGGAGATTACCTTGTCCGCTGAGGTTGGGGTTGGTGTAATCCCAGGTATCCTGGTCGTTCTTGAAGACGTTGAGGCGGGTGGGCTGTGGGAGAGGAGGAAAAGGGTCAGGGGGCGGCGGTGGCGTCACCCCACGGCGGGGCGAGCGCTGCCGGAGGGGCACCACGCTTACCTTGGCGTATTCGATTTTCAGCGTGCAGCACCCAGAGTAAATGTCAGCGCCGTTGAGGGACGCCTTGGCGCGCTGGGCACTCTGCACCGAGTCAAACGTTGGCGGCGTTAAGGACGTACGTGCCATGAAAAGCATTTTTAGCGGGGGGCTGTCGGTTAGGAGGACGGATCCGAGCACGCGGATCGTTCAGGAAACCCTCAGCTCCCTTCCCCGACACGCCAGGCAACAGCTCCAAGGAAAGTCCAGACTGAGGCGCAGCAATAAAAAAAAAAAAAACAAACCACAACCAAACCCACCACCAAAACCACGAGAGAGCAAGTCTCAGGCACGGAAGGATATTCCACCATGGCCTGGACACCGTTTTTCCTGAGATAACGATCCTCTGCACGGGGCCGCAGGGGTTGCAGATGGTGTAGAGCACATCCTGTAGGACCAGAGAGACCAGAAGGTGTGAGAGACCCCACCCCGAGGTGGGACCCCCCCCCCCCTCCAACAAAGCGGCGTGGGCCAGGCCCGGGAGAGATCCGTGCTCCCCAAAACCCTCAGGGTTCCCCAGCGCGTCACCCACCGTCGTGATGGAGTAGATGGGGTTTGAGGATGGTGAAGAGCAGGACGTTGTTGACCCCCCTGGAATCATCTGTGTCCCCGGGGCGGGATATCTTCTGCTGGTGGAGTAATTAACGAAGGCGGGGTGGCCAGCGATGTAGATCTGGTTATCGGCCGCGTAATTAACGGCGTTGCAGGCGCCCAGGATGTCCTCGAACTCCACCAGAGCTTGTCTCTTCTTGGGGCATCACCACCACGTAGCTGGGAGGGGGAAAACTGCGGTTAAACCGGTGCCCACCATGCACGTGGCAGCCCCCCCACCCCCAGGGGGGTTCTCCCCTCACCTGATGGGGCCAAACTCCTGCAGGGCCTCCACGAGATCGGCCTCCACCACGCCGTCGATCAGCCCCCTGATATGGACCACAGGGGAGGCGGGCGTCTTGTGGGGGTCGTCGTAGTTCTCCTGCCAGGACAGAAGGGAACGGTTCAGCAGAGCACCCACCCACAAACTGGGGAAACCCTCTTTATCCACACACCCCCCCACCCCCACCCCCCAAAATTAAGCACATCTGGGGCACCCCCAAGAAAAAAAAAACCACCCCCAGGATGGTCGTGACAACCGCTACGGGGGGCTTGGCCCGGCCCTGCGGCTGGGGGTCCTGTCTCGGCAGCGGAGGGAGCGGTTTTGAACTTGATGTGAGTAAATGCTGCCGGGGGATGGGGGTGCAGACCCTGCCCCCCCCCCCCCCCCCCCAAGCTGCTCGGCAGGCCCTGGGGCTCCAGCCTTACCCCCCAAAAAATGGATCGCCCCTCGCCAAGGGTGCCCAGCGCTCGTGGCCTGGCCAAGCCAGGGCAGACTCTACCCCCACAAAGTCCCCTGCAAGCAGTGCCCAACCCCCCCCCCCCCGCCAGCCTCTTCCGCCCACCCACCCCCTTCCCCAGACCCCATCCCCCCCCCCCAAGCCTCCCCACTTTCTCCTGGACCCCCTCGCATCCCCTCCTGGAGCCCTCACACCCCACCTCCTGGGCCTCCCTACTTTCTTCTGGACCCCCACATCCCTGCCTGGATGCCCCCCAGACCCCCTCCTGGAGCCCCCAGACCCCCTGCTAGGCCTCCCCACTCTCTCCTGTACCCTCCAGACACCCTATCGATCCCCCAGACCCCCTCACAGACCTCCCCACTCTGTCCTGGAGCCCCCAGACGCCCTCACAGACCTCCCCGCTCTCTCCTGGAGCCCCCAGACCCCCTCACAGACCTCCCCGCTCTCTCCTGGAGCCCCCAGACCCCCTCACAGACCTCCCGCTCTCTCCTGGAGCCCCCAGACCCCCTCACAGACCTCCCCGCTCTCTCCTGGAGCCCCCAGACCCCCTCACAGACCTCCCCGCTCTCTCCTGGAGCCCCCAGACCCCCTCACAGACCTCCCCGCTCTCTCCTGGAGCCCCCAGACCCCCCTCACAGACCTCCCCGCTCTATCCTGGAGCCCCCCAGACCCCCTCACAGACCTCCCCGCTCTATCCTGGAGCCCCCAGACCCCCTCACAGACCTCCCCGCTCTATCCTGGAGCCCCCAGACCCCCTCACAGACCTCCCCGCTCTCTCCTGTACCCTCCAGACCCCCTCTCGGATCCCCCAGACCCCCTCACAGACCTCCCCGCTCTGTTCTGGAGCCCCCAGACCCCCTCACAGACCTCCCCCCTCTCTCCTGGATCCCCCCCCCCCCACCCCCCGGGCCCCCCCCCCCCTCAGGCCCAACCTCCTCCCGTTCTTACCGCCCCCCCAGACACCACCCACCCCCCAAACCCCGCCCCCCTCACCAAGGGGCAGCTTTTACCCGCCTCAGACCTTACCCACCCCCGCCCCTCACGCCCCCCGCGCTCCCCCCAGCCCTGCTCACCGCTCCGGCAGCACCGGGCCCGCCGCCAGCCCCCCCCGGCCCACCGGGCCCGTGAGGCGGCGGCTCCACGTTCTCCGTCTTCTGGCGCTTGGGAGCTCGGCCGCCTTCCCCACCCCCGCCGCCCCCGCCATAATAACGTCCCGAGCCTCCCCCGCCGCCGCCGCCCGCCGCCATCTTCCCCATCTCGCCCCCGCGGGCCGCTGCCCTCCGCGCTCTGCGGGCCCCGCCACCGCCGCCGCGACATGGCGCCTCACTCCGCCGCACCGCCTCCGCCACGCCCCTATTGGCCCGCCCCTCCGCCACTCAAGGCGGGACTCGCAGACCATTGGCCTGCCGCGATGTTCCTCCGCAGATCGCACCGCCCTCCGCCGCCATTGGGCCCGCCAGCCCGCCGGCCTCGTAGTGATTCGCCCGCGTTTCTGTCCGTTAACGGCGCTTACGCCTTCTATTGGCCGTCAGCCGCGTCCGGCCGCCCGCCCACCGAGCTGGTTGGGTAGAACAGCTGCCTGTCTCAGTGACGCCCCGCCCTTCTTCATGACCCAGCACTCAGGCGCCGCCTTCGTCTACCGCCTCCCCGGCTGCTCCCAGAAAGCCTTTCAGCATCGGCTCGTCAGGCTATTGGTCAAAGGCAACGCCAATTAACTTCCCTGCGCTCCGATTGGCTCTTTTCATGCCCGCCCGCAACTCCATCGGCCTCACCTAGCAGAACAGCCCGTCGCCCATTGGCTAACGGCCCTGCCTATCACCCCGCGCCTACAGCCTCGAGCTCTCATTGGCCGCTTCTCCCAAGCCTTCACTTCGGCTTGATCCGCGCCCTCTGGCGCCGGCCCCGCCCATCGCGCCCCCTCAGGTAGAGACCCCCAGTGCGGGAGGGAACCCCCAGACCGGGCAGGGCCCCCCTCCCAGGCACCCTCCAGTTGGGCAGGAACCCCCCCAGGACCCCCATATGAGAAGGGACACCCCCCCCCACCCCCCCAGGTCTCCCCCGGGCCTTCCCAGTTGGGCAGGGCCCCTCGGGGACCCCTATTTAGGCAGAGACCCTCTCACCGCCACCCCCCCCCCGCCCCGAAGACACAGCCAGCAATTAAAAATAAAGCATTTTATTGTATGAATAGCAGAGGGGGCTTCTCCATGGTGATAGGGAGGGTCCAGCCCCCCCCCCCCCCAGCACCCCAGTGCCCCCCAGTAACAGGGATCCTCCTTCCCAGTATGCCATGGGCCCTGGACCCCTTCTCCCCAGCAGCCATCACCACCCCCCAGCAACTCTCACACACACACACCCCAGTACCCCCCAGTAACCAGGCCCCCCACCCCGTAACACCCCAGTAACCGGGGCCCCTCTCCCGTTTCCCCTGGTCTGTGCCTCCCCCAGCGCCCTGGGGCCCTGAGCGCGCCCCCCCCCCCCTCCAGTAACCTACAGTGACTGGGTCCCCCCCCCCACCAGTAGCTCCCCAATCGCCCCCCCCCCCCGCCCCCAAACTGGTCTGTCCCCCCCAGAAAGGGAACAAATGAGCCCAACAGCTCTGCGGCCATTTAATGTCACCTCCCCACTACGGCGTGGGGTCGTGGCTGCTCCCCCCAGCCTCACTGGGCCCCCCCCGGGCTTCGTGGCCCGCCCCCCCAGGCTCAGGGGGCCCCCCTCGGGCCTTGCCACGGCCCCCCCGGGCCTTGGCATCGATGGCAGCGTGTTCCTTCTTCACCAGCTCCTCCAGCTCCTTCTGCAGGGACAGGGTGAGCGAGGGGGGGGGGCCCAGCTGCGATTCGGGGGGGGGGGGGGGGGGGGGCAGCAACCAGACCCCCACCCCCACCCCAAAAACTGCCACGGCTGGGGAAGGGGCGTACCTTCCAGCCCAGCAGATCAGCTAGTGCCAGGCAGCCGGCGTCGCACTCCCCCAGCCATGCCACATCCCTGGGGATGGACACACACACACACACATTGGGGGGGTCCAAAAACACCTGCTCCCACTCCCCCAAAAGCATATGGGCCTGAGTGTGCCCCCCCCCCCCAAAAACCAGGCGTCCCAGCACCCCCAAGGGTTCCTCTAGTGCCTCCCACACCCCATACGCTCCCCTAGCCCCCCCAGACCCTCCCCACGCCACCCTGACACCCCTGTATGCCCCCAGACCCCTCCGTGCCCCCCCAGGCTCCCCTAGCCCCCCCCCAGACCCTCCCTACACCACCCTGACACCCCCCGTACACCCCCAGACCCCTCCGTGCCCCCCCAGGCTCCCCTAGCCCCCCCCCGATCCTCCCCACGCCTCCCTGACACCCCTGTATGCCCCCAGACCCCTCCATTCCCCCCCAGGAGCCCCCCCCAGACCCTCCCCACGCCACCCTGACACCCCTGTACACCCCCAGACCCCTCCATGCCCCCCCAGGCTCCTTTGTGCCCCCCAGGAGCCCCCCCAGACCCTCCCCACGCCACCCTGACACCCCCTGTACGCCCCCAGACCCCTCCATGGCCCCCCCAGGCTCCTTTGTGCCCCCCCAGGCTCCCCTAGCCCCCCACAGACCATCCCCACGCCACCCTGACACCCCTGTACGCCCCCAGACCCCCCCACCTGTAAGCCTTTTCAGAATCAAAGTCCATGCCACAGCCGAAGCCCATCAGAGACATGAGGGGGTCACTCTGGGGGGAAGGGGACACAGTTGTGGCAGTGCCTGCTCCCCCCCCCCGCCAACTTTAACAAACCCTCCACACACACCCCACTCTCACCTGCCCTGTCTTCTCCTTGTTGATGAGGAGCCGGGGGGTGTTGGTGGGGACCCTGGGGGGGAAAAGGAGGGGGGTGATCAGCATTGGAGAGCACGGGGGGGTCCTGGGGGGTCCTGGGGGGGGGCCGCGGGGGTGTCCCACCTGCTGACGAGGGAGGCGAAAGGCTGCACCTGCAGCGAGGTGCCCATGATGATGAGCAGATCAACTTTTTGGAAGTCCTGTGGGCGGATGAGGGATGTTATTGGGGGGGGGAACACACACAAAAGGGACTTTAATGGGGGGAGGTCCACACTGTGCCCCCCCCCAGCCCCGCTGCGATGCCGGGGGGCCACAGGGCCCCCCCCCAAACCACTCACCGACTGCAGGAGGGTGAAGAACCGGGAGGGGAGGCTCTCCCCGAAAAAAACGATATCTGGGGGGGGAGGCAAAGCATGAACAGGAGGGCGGGGGGGGCGGGGCACAGGTACCCCCTTGGGGTGGGGGGTGTATGGCACCCCATCCCCCCAGGTGCCCCCCTTACCGGGTTTCACCACACTCTGACACTTTTCACATCGGGGGACGAGGGAGGAGAAAATGCGCTCTGGAAAAAATGGGGGGGGGGGGGGGGGGTGTCAGTAGGGGGGGGATGACAGAGATGGGGGAGGGGGAGGGCAGAGGGGTGATGCAGAGCAGGGATTCCGAGGGGGGGGCATTGGGCACAGGGACACAGGGGGGCCCACAGGGACACTGCGAGGGGCAGGGAAGCAATGGGGGGGCACAGGGACGACACTGGGGGGGGCACAGGGGGGATGTGGGCACAGGGATGCCGGGGGGGGCTGCGCGGGCGGGGGGCACAGGGACCCCGGAGGGGGGCCACAGCGGGGATGCAGGGCAAAGGGACCCCCAGGGGGGCTCAGTACCAAGCGCGACACCCCTCCCCAAGCCCCCCACGCCCAGCACAACCCCCCCAAACCCCCTTTACACCCCTCCCAGGGCTGCCCCAGCCCCCCCGGGGGTCCCGTGCCCCCCCCCACACACCCCCTACCCTCCATCCAGCGCAGCCCGTAGTGCTGGCGGCAGCCCGGCCGCAGGCAGTGGGAGCTGAAGAACGTTCCATGCGCTTCCACCAGCCGCTCTGGCTCCAGCCCCGCCACCCGTTCCAGCGTGTCAATGTTCTGCCAAACCGCGAGGGGGGGGGGGGGGGGGCACAGCTGTGAGACCCCCCCCCCCGAACCCTGGGACTCCCCCAAAGTGGGGGGGGGGGGGGGGGGGGGCGGGCAGGTACCTGGGTGTAGCAGCGCAGCAGCAGCCCCTTCTCCTGCAGCAGCCGCATGAAGTAGTGGCAGACGGTGGGCTGGGGGGGGAGACACACAAATTGGGGGGGGCAGTTAGATCTGGGGGGGCAAGGAGACACCCCCCCCACCCCCCACCCCCGATTTTATTTATATATTATTTTTAAGCTGGGGCAGAGGAACGGTCTTACCTTGAACTGCCCGGGGTAAAGCTCCCGTGCCAAAGCGAAAAAAGGCTCAGGGTTTTGCTGCGGGGGTGGAAAATAGGGGGAGATTAAGGGGGGGGGGGGAGCTCAGGGACCCCGTCAGTGAAGTGGGGACCCCTCCCCAAAAAATCCAGGCATGGGGGAGGGGCATACCTTGAAAAAACTGATCTCGAAGATGGCTTCAGGGTAGGGCAGGTCATAGCTCTGCAGGTTGGCGTAGAGCCCGGTGCCGGGCGAGCGAAAATCGGGGATCCCGGCGGCTGAAATAATTGGGGGGGAGGGGCGTCAGGGACCCCTCCCCACTCCCCGGGACTGAAACCCCTCTGGTATCAACAACCCACCCCCTTCAATCATACTCACAAGTGGAAATGCCAGCGCCCACCATACACACGATGTTCTTGCCTAAAGGGGAAGGAAATTGGGGGCTGGGGGGGTCCTCAAAGCTGGAGCCCCCCCGGGACCCCCCCCGGTTCCCCCCCTCCTCCCGGTAACCCCCCCGCGTTACATCTGTCGCTCTGCAGGAACCGGCTCACTCCCTCCAGCGTCAGCTCTTCCAGCACCTTCTCCGGCTTCTCCCCACCCAGCCCCAGCGTCCGGGACAGGAGGTTCCGCAGCAGCTCCACTGCGGGGGGAGGAAGGGCACACCATATCAGCCACCGGGACCCCCGCCCCGGTACCGGGACCCCCGCCCCGGTACCGGGACCCCCGCCCCGGTACCAGGGCCCCTCCCCCCCCCGGGCACCAGGTACTTACTGTCAGAGTCACCTGAAGCACCGGGCTCCGTGTCGGAGGTCTGTGTCGAGGAGGAGGGATCAGCGGCGGGGGTCTCCATATCCCCCGGGGGGCTTGGTGCCCCGGTGAGGCCCGCACACACACCCCGGTGAGGCCTACCCGCCGTAACTCACCGGGGACTCCGCGTCCTGCTCAGCCTCGTCCCCGCAGGCGCCAGGAGCTGGGAAGGAAGCACCGGGATGGAGGTGGGTGGGTGTGTGTGTCAGTGGGTAGAGCTCGCAGGGGGAAGGGGTCCCGCCGCCCCCCCTTCACCCGCTGTTACCCTCCGGCTCGGCCATGGGCGGCGGACGCTGCCGCTAGGCCGCACCTCCCAGCATGCCCCGCGGGCGCCGCTGATTGGCTGAGGACACTGCGCTCCTCCTCCCGCTTCAGCCACACCTCCCGGCATGCCCCGCGGACGCCGCTGATTGGCTGAGAACACTGCGCTCCTCCTCCCGCTTCAGCCACACCTCCCGGCATGCCACGCGGGCGCCCCCCACCCTGCAGCCACACCTCCCAGTATCCCCCTCGCTCGGAGCTGATTGATTCCACCCCCCCCCCTCCCGGCCAGCGTTGATTGGTCCCCTCCTCCCGCCGCACCTCCCGGCATGCCCTGCTGCCGGAAGTGCCCTGGAGACTACGGCTCCCGGCAGCCCCCGCGCGGCCGCCATCGCCGGGCCCGGCGGGGATTTCCCGGGACGGCGGCGGCCCCATGGCGGCGCGGGCCTGAGGGCGGCCCAGCGCGGCGGGCCCGGCGATGGCGGCCGCGGCGGAGGCGGCGGCGGCGCCGCCCCCTGGGGAGGTGAAGCGGACCGAGGGGGATGAGTGGTGCGACAGCGGCCTGGGCTCGCTGGGGGAGGGGCAGCTGGGCCCGTTCCCTGCCAGCCCCGGCCCCGCCAGCCCCGGCCCGGCCCTGGGGAGCGTCGGCGCCGCTGAGGGTGCTCAGGAGGCGGGGGAGGCCCCGGCGGCGGTTGGGGGGGACCCTACGGCCTGGCTGCGGCACGTCCTGGGCTTCCTTACCGAGGATGGGGACACGTGAGTGCGGGGGGGGGGCTCCGTCCTCTCCCGAGGGGGTGCTGCTGGGGGGTGGGTGCTGCTGGGGGGCTCTGTCCTCTTCTGGGGGGTTCCACCCCTTTTTTCTTGGGGGGCTCCATCATCTTCTGGGTAGTCCCGCATCTCTTTTTTTGGGGGTGGGGCTCTATCTTTTTATGGGGGTCCCGCCCCTCTCTTCGGGGGCGGGGGGGGTCCTCCATCCTGCTCTGGGGGGTCCTATGCCTCTCTTCTGGGGGGTGTGTCCACTTCTTCTGGGGGGAGGGGTTGTTCCTTGTCTCCTTGGGGAGGGGTCCTCTCGGAGGTGGCATTTCTCCTCTTTGCGGGTGCGGGTCCCTCCTCTTTTCGGGGGGTCCCTTCTCTTATGGGGTGGGGGGGTGTCCCATCTTCTGAGGATCCCCCTGCCTCTCCTGGAGGGCGGGAGAGGTTCTCCTTTTCTTGGTGGGGGGGAGTCCCTGCCCTCAGCACCCTGACCCCGTGCCCGCCCCCCACATCCCCCCCCACCCAGTTTATCCTTGAGCCGGGGGAGGCCTGTAGGGCTGGGGGGTGGCAGGACCCCCCCAACCCACCTCCCCCCCACCCCAGGGCCTTGCACTTGGCCGTGATCCACGAGCACGAGGCGTTTCTGGACTCCATCCTCCAGTACACGGGGGGCACCGAGTACCTGGACCTCCAGAACGACCTGGGGCAGGTATTGGGGGGGGGGGGGGGGGGCGTAAAATAAAGGAGGGGAGGGCCACAGGGAGCGTGTTACCCCCCTTAGCTGAGTGGGGGGGGTCTCTGTGTGTACCCCCCCCACCTTTGCAGACAGCGCTGCACATCGCCGTGATCCTGGGGCTGTCGGGCTTCGTGCGGAAGCTGCGGGCGGCGGGCGCGGGGCTGTGCCTGCAGGAGCGGGGGGGGCACACGGCGCTGCACCTCGCCTGTCGCGAGGGGCGACGCGGCTGCGCCCGCCACCTGCTGGGGACCCCCCCGGCGCCCCCAGCCCGGCACCAGGAGGAGGCGCGCGCCCAGCTCGACAGTGTTAATTATGACGGTGGGTGGTGGAGGGGGTGGGGGGAAGGGGGTGGGGGGGCATCCCTGGTGTGGGCGTGCTCCTTTGTGGAGCCCCTCTGGGGGGCTGGGTTGGATCTCCTGGGGGGTGTCTCTCTGTGGGGTCCTCCTGGCGGGGGGGGGAGGGTCTCTTGGGGTGCCTGTGTGGTGTGACTCTTGATGGGGCTGGGGGTGTCCCACAGTGGGGCTGGGGGGATCTCATGGGGTGTCCGTGTGTCTCTCGATGGGGCTGGGGGTCTCCTTGTGGGGCAGGGGATTGTCCCGCTGGGGGGGGGGGGTGGTGTCCCTCTGTGCGGGTTGGGGGGTCTCTGGGGGTGGGTGGGAGTCCCTCTGTGGGGCTGTGAGGGGGTCTTCTGGGGAGGGGGGGTCCCTCTGTGGGGTTCCCCTGTGGAGCTGGGGGATCTTTTGGAGGTCCCTCTGTGGGGCTTGGGGGGGGGGCGCATCCCTTGGGGGGCTGGGGGGGTATCCCTCCATGGGTTCCTGCTATGGGGGCAGGTGGTCCCTCTGTGGGGCTGGGGGGGGGGGTGTCCTGCTGGGTGTGCGCTCCCCCATGGGGCTTAGGGGGGCTGTTCCCCACAGCCCCCCATCTCCCCCCCCCCCCAGGTTACACCCCCCTCCACGTCGCCGTCCTGCGCAAAGACCTGGAGATGGTGGAGCTGCTGCTCAGCGCTGGAGCTGACCTCAACAAGGCGGTGAGCGCCGCGCTGGGGGGAGGGGAACAGAGGGGTCAGCGTGCTGCCAGCTGACACCCCCCCCCACCCCCCAATTTTATTGCCCTCCCCCCAGGAGCCCAGCTGCGGCCGCAGGCCCCTGCACCTGGCGGTGGAGGCGCAGAGCCCCGAGGTGGCCGAGTGCCTCTTACGTGCCGGCGCAGACCCCGCGGCCCGCATGTACGTGGGATACACCCCCCTGTACAGCGCCCGCCACCGCCCGGCACCCCCGCCTCCCCCAGCTGCTGCGCCGCTTCGGGGCCCAGGACCCCCCGGCGACTCCGACGACAGCCCCGACGAGGGGGAGGGGGACAACAGCGACGTAAGTGCCCCCCTGCACACGCTGCACACTCCAAAATCCCCCTCCTGCCCCCCCCCGCCCACCCCAATTCCCTTTACCACCTCGAAGGCCCCCCCCCCCTCGAAGCCCCCCCCCCCCCCGTAATTCGAGGCGGGCTGAGCAGTGCCTGTTCCCCCCACAGGAGGAATACGACGATATCGTCATCAACAGCGGGCGCTGCGTGGACTGACCCCCCCCCCACCCCCTCCGAAATTCCCCCTATTTATCCGGGGGCTCCTGCTGCTGTTGCTGGACTTTTGGGAGCCCCCCACCAAATCCCCCCTCCCCGACCCCTCGCCCCCCCCCCCCCCCAATTCTTGGTTGTAGCGTAGAGGATTTATATCGGTTGTTGTAAAATAAAGAGGCGTGCTGCCCCCTCCCCCCCCGCCAGCCCCCTCCTCATTTTCCTCCTGGTGTGAGGCACTGGGGAGGGGGTCACAGCCCCCCCCCCCCCCCATTTCCCAGTGTCCTCTCTGGGTGCGGTGCATGTGTGCAGGGAGAACATGTGTGTGCAAGCGCACATACGTGTGTCCACAGCCGGGGGGAAGGTGTTTATTGGGGGGGCGCACATGTCCCTGTGCCCACGCGTGTCCCTGTGACACACATGTTGTATGTCCGTGTCTCCAGCCCAGGGCACGGCCAGCTTCTCGCAGCATCCGTGTCCTGTCGGGCGCAGGGACCGCCTTAGGGCTCCCTCCCCCCCGGGTTGGGGTGCAGCTGGGGGGGCTCCCCCCGGTTCGGGGAGGGGCTCAGGGTCCCTCGGGGCCCCCCCCAGGCTGGTTGGGGCCGATGTACCGCAGCAGCGGGGCTGGGGGCCGGGTGAGCACAGTTTGGCCGATGAGGGGCTGCAGGGCGGGGGGCACACGGACACTGCCGTCCTGGGGGGGGGGACACGCAGGAGGGTGAGCCCCCTCCTCCAGCACCCCCCAGCACCCTGGGGTGCCCCCAAACCCCCCACCCCACGCACCGGTAGCTGGTTGCACTCCAGGAGGGCGATGAGCATTCGGGAGACAGCGCAGGCGGTGCCGTTCACCTGTGGGGACCATGGGGGGGTTAAAATGAGGGGGGGTGGAGGGGGTTTGGGGACACCACCCCCCCCCGGGATTTGGGGAGGGGTAGAGAGCTTTGGGGACCCCCCCCCGGGGGGGATCTTTCACCCCCCACCCTGCGCTCACTGTGTGTGCGTGGCGCAGCCGCCTGGCGCTGTCGCTGTACATGATGTTCAGCCGCCGGCTCTGGTAGTCGGTGCAGTTGGAGGCGCTGGAAATCTGGGGGGGGGGGCACAGGCATTTGGGGACCCCCCCCAGGTCTGATAATGGGGATTTTCCCTCCAGCTGGACTCCAGGGACCCCCAAAATAGGGGGTTCACCCTCCCAATTTCCCAGAGAACTCAACTCCGGGGCTCTGCCCGTGGGTTCCTGCTGCAGCCCGTAATGGGGGAGGGGGTCCTGCACCCCTTCCCGGGGGGATTCCCCCCCCCCCCCCCCCCAGTTGCTCTCACCTCCCCGTATTTCCCCCGGCCGGGCATCCAGGCTTCGATATCGAACTTGCGGTAAGCGGGGAGCCCCAGCTCCTCGGTGGGCATATCCAGGACACTGGGGAGGTGGGAGGGGGGGCTGTCAGTGGGCGGGGGGGGGAGACACGCAGGGGGAGAGGGACAGGGACACGTGGGGGGGGGGCTGGGGGACACGGGGACGCCCCTCCCCCCCCTCACCGGTAGTGCAAGCCCAGCTCGGAGAAGATTTCCTTCTGCAGAGCCACGAACTCTGCCAGCAGCGCTTCGCTCTCGGCCCCGCTCTCTGCCGCCGTCACCCCCGAACATTTCCACCTGGGGGGGGGGGGGGGCACACATGGCAGGGGGTGGCGATGTGCCCCCCCTCACCCCCACCGCCCCCAGTTCTCCCAGTACCTTGGTGAACTGGTGGACACGGTAGAGCCCCCACGGTTCCCGTCCTGTGTCAGTTTCAGCCCGGTAGCAGGTGCTGGAGCAGACAATCCTGCCGGGGCGGGGGATGTGAGGACCCCCGCCCCCCCCCCCCAGTTCCAGGACCCCTCCCCCCGCCCTGGATTCCACAACACCCCTCAAGGGGGTCATCCCTCCCCCACCCCCAAGCAGGTAACAGGGTGGGGGGCACCCTGAGGACCCCATACCTGAGGGGCAGGTCCTCCAGCCGCACAGCATGGTCCATGAAGTACCCTGGGGGGAGACGACAAAGGAGGGATGGGCGTGGGGGGGGGGGGGGGGGGGGAGGGGGAAAATGAGGCTTCTGGAGCCCCCTCCCCCAACCCCCAAATCCCATTTTTCCTCACCTGCAATCCCCACCTCGGAGGTCCCAGCCAGGCAGAGGTCCTCGAAGCGCGAGGGGTCGATGGTGTAGATGGGGGAGGGGGTGGCGTTGGGCTGCATCCCGCAGCCTTCCTGGTGGGAAAGGGTACGGGGGGGGGGGAGGGGGGTCACTGGGGTGGGGGGGGGGTTTAGGAACGGCGGGAGGGGGGCAGCACTCACAAAAACGGCGCCTCGCAGCAGGTCGGGGACTGTCATGGGTAGGAAACCCTGGGAGGAAAATGGGGGGGGTCATGGGGGGGGGGGGAGAAACCCTGGGAGGAAAAAGGGGGGCCATGGGGGGGAGGGGAACCCCCGGACCCCCCTGGACCCCCCCCCCCCCAATACCTTGGAGAGCAGCTTGGTCATGGCGAAGCGCACGAGCGCGTGCTGCAGCAGCGCCCCGGCCCCCGCACAGGTAGTAGGAGCGATGGCCCGAGACATGCGACAGGCGCCTGCATCACGAGGAGGGGGGACACACGTGTGTCATGGGGGACACACATGTGTGACACGTGTGTGGCACCCACCCAGCCCCCCACCCACGGGTGCTCACCCACCGCTGGCGGATGATGTCCAGGCTCTCACCCAGCTCCAGGTGTCCCTTGGGCTTGAAGGTAAAGACTGCGGGGGAGGGAGGGGTGGGAGCCTTCCTCGCCCCAGGACCCCTCTCTCTCCCCCCCAGAGCCTTCCTCACCCCGGGGACCCTCCTCTTCCTCCCCTGCAGCACCTTCCTCCCCCCTGGACTCCCCTCTTCCCCCCCCCGCCCTCCAGCCCCTTCCTTGCCCCGAGGACCCTCCTTGACTCCTCCTCACCCCCAGACCACCCTCCTCCTCCAGACCACCCTCCTCCTCACTCCCCCCATTAACCCTCATCACTTGGACGCACCCTCCTCCTCCTCCCCTCACCTCAAGCCCCCCTGACCCACCCGCCCCCATACCTGGTTTCTCTCCCACCACCTCCACCACACGAGCCTGGCTCTCATCCCCAACAGGCTGGGGGAAAAGGGGGGGATCAGGGGGTGGGTGGGGGGCACTGAGCCCCTCCCCCCCTCGCTGCTGTGCCCCCCATCCCCCCCCTCACCGCCTCAGGGTGGGTGCGGTTGGGGAGCTGCAGGGCTTGGATGTAGAATTGCTCATCCAGGGCGGCCTCCTCAGCCAGCAGCTGCTGCAGCTCAGGCCGGATCTGGCGGCCTTGGGCCCGCAGCGACGTGTAGGCGGGGGAGCTGGGGGAGGAGGGGGTGTGGGGGGGAGCGTGGGGGGCACACCCCCCCCATCCCCGTGCCAGAATACCCCTGCCTGGGGGAGGAGATCCCCCTCCCCAAGGTCCCTACCGCCTCCGCTGTCTCCTTGTCGTGGGCTGCCTGCAGGAGGAGAGGGGGGGATGGGTGGGTAGGGGGGTCTGGTGAGGGAGGAGGGAGGAAGAGGGGGGTCCCGGGGCAGGGAAGGCTTTGGGGGGAAAAAGGGTGGTCCCCAGGGTGAGGAAGAGGGGGGTCCCGAGGTGAGGAAGGCTTTGGCGAGGGAAAAGGGGGGGGGTGTCTCACCAGGAGGGCGCGCACACCCTGGGCCACCTGGTTCCCTTCTCAGCCTGCAGGCGGGCGATGCTGGCCCGCCCACCTCCCCCAGCCGTGCCCAGCTGCGAACCTGGGGGGGAAAGGGGAGGGGGGGAGGGGCCGGGGACACGCCCTCAGACCCAACCCACCTGAGGCCACACCCAAAAAGTTAGACCCCGCCCCCAAACTAAGGACACGCTCCCTGTGAAAACTCCTTCCCCAAACCCCACTCCTACACACCTCCCAGATCCTGCCCCACCCGAGACAAGCCCCGCCCCCCAAGGACCCCACCCACACAGGTGACCCCCACCTGCTACCCCGCCCTCCCCCAGATAAACCCGCCCCCAGCCAGACCACCCTCTCCCAACCCCCTCCCCTCCCAGACAGGCCTCCCACAGCCCCCAGGCCCCGCCCCTCCCCAGATTGACCCGCCCCCTCTCCAGCCAGGCCCCACCCCCCTAGAGGCTCCTCCCCCCGACGCTCTGCCCGCCCAGGCCCTCCTCTACCAGACACGCCCTCTCCCCAGGCCCCGCCCATCCCCAGATTTACCCGCCCCCTTTCCAACTAGACCCCCGCCCCCCCTGCTCTGACCCCGCCCCTCCCAGCATGACCCGCCCTCCCGGGGCCCCCTCCCCTGCTCACGATGCCGCCGAGGTCGCCCCCCCGCAGGGCCCCGCGCCTCCGCTCCACCTCCCGCTCGCTCAGCGCCGCCACGTCCAGCTGCGGCCGCGCGCTCCGCCCCTCGCGCACGTGCTCGTACGTCGGCTCCGCGCCGCCCCTCCCCCCCCCGGTACCACCCTCCCCCCGCCCCGGCGCCCCCGCTCGCCGCCCTCCGCCAGCCCCGAACCGCCGCCCCTACAGCTCTGCGCGCCGCCATCTTGCCCGCCACGGCGCGGCGCCGGGCCGGAAGGGGCGGGGGCAGTAGCCGGAACAAGCGGGGTCAGGGGGAGGCCACGCCCCCTCCCGGCAGCTGACTTCCCCCTGCGGCCCTCCTAGTGTCCCCAGAGCCCCCGCAGGCCCCCATTAGTGTCTCCCGTACCCCCGTTTCCCTCCCCAGTGCCACCCCAGGCCCCTTCCCAGAACCCTCAGCCCCCCCCCAGCGTCCCCAGAACCCCCCCGAGCCCTCAGATCCCCCAGTGTTTCTCAGTGCCACCCCAGGCACGTTCCCAATACCCCCCCAGATCTCCCTAGGCCCCTTCACAGCGTCCCCAGTACCCACCCAGGCAACTTCCAAGTGCCTTAAGACACCACACACACACCCAGCATCCCCAGACACCCCGCAGCCCTTCCCAGTGCCTCCAGCCCCCTCAGCATTCCCCCCAGACACTTCCCCAGTGCCTCTAGGCCCCCCTTAGCATCCCCACACCTACGGCCGCAGCCCCCTTCCCAGTACTCTCAGACCCCCTCCCCACTCTTCCCAGTACCCTCCACACCACTCTGCAACACGCCCCACACAGCATCAACCTTTAATGGCCGCTGCGAAATAACAACACGTCCCTGCTCCACCCCAAGGTGGGTAGGTATGAGGGGAGACCCACACACAGCATCTCCATGCGCACAGAGGGTTCCGTGTCCTCATCCCACTCTCCTTATTTCTTCTTCTGGACGTGGGCGCAGTCCATACTTGCCACGAATGATGGTGAGCTTCACCCCCGGCAAGTCCTGAGTGCGGCCGCCCTGGACCAGCACGACGTGGTGCTCCTGCAGATTGTGGCCCTCGCCGGGGATGAAGGCCACTGCCTCCTTCCCGTTTGCTCAGCCGTACCCGGGCGCATTTACGGTTAGCCGAATTGGGTTTCTTAGGTTTGCGGATCAAATTCTTAATTACCACTCCTTTAATCTGAGGGCGGCCGAAGGTGGCTCCCAGCTTGGGAGGAGGGGGTTTGGGGCGGCCTTGTCGGTGCATCTGGTTCAAGGTGGCCATGGCGGCAGCCTGCTGGGGGTACAGGGGTACTGGCTGCTTCCCGAGCATGGGGGCGGGCGGGAGAGCCCCGGTAGCTGCGGAGGAGGAGACAGAGAGGGGTGAGTGGCCCGAGGGGGCAGCGGGCAGGACGGGGAGCGGGGAGGATACGCACCGCAGCCGCGCAGCGAGGCCGCGGCCTTCAGCAGAGCGCGAGCAGGCATCGCCCGGGCCTAGAGGTGGGGAAAACAGCCGGTTAGCGCTGTCGGAGGGCAGCGGCCGCATCCCCGCACCGGAGACCAGCGAGAGGCAGGCAGCCGGTGACCGGCCGCCTCACTCACCTCACAGCTCCGCCATGTTAGGCGCCCTGCCAGCCCCTTCTTCCCGCCTTCCCGCGGATTGGGCAGAGCTCACGCCCAATCTGCCGCTCTCCGCTGTCTGATTGGTCAAGCTCCTCTTTCAACTTGCCTGGACGCCTTCTATAGGTAGGCGGCGGGGCAAGCGCCGTGCGAGGCCACGCCCCCAGGGGCGTAGCCTGTTGCCGTGGGACGCGGGCAGGGCGAGTGCCGGATGCGGCTCGATCGCAACATGGCGGCGGCCGAGTGAGCTGGAGGAGGGGGAGTGGCAGCACCGGGCTGTCGTGAGGGGTGAGCGGGGGCCGAGGGGAAGGTGGGTGCTTCAGGGGGGCGTGGAGGAGCCGGAGGGGGAAGGGGAGGCTGGAGGGGGCGCGGGGCGGGGGACCAGGGGAAAGGGGCTTTGAGTCCCTGAGGTGAGGCCTGGGAGGGAATGGAGGTGCCTGGGAGGGGGTGAGGGGGAAAGCGGGGGGGGGGGGGAGGCTGAGGGAGAAAAGAGATGGGGAGAGCTGAAGTGGGGGGGATGAGGGCTGTGGGGAGGGAGGGTGCTGATGAGATGGCGGTTTGGGGGGGTCCTTGAGGGAAAGGAGGGCTCTGTGGGCCGGGTGGTGTGAAGGACTGGGGGTCCCGGGGGAAGGGGGCGGTGGGAAGTCCCTGCGGAGGGCGAGGCTGGGGGAGCCCTGGGCTAAAGGCTGTGGGGTATGGGGGTGTTGGTGGGCTGGGGGAGCGTGGAGCTGGGGTTTGGGGGGGCCACTGAGGAGCGGGGCCGGCGAGCGGAGGGACAGTGGGGTCCCAGAGGAAGGGGTGAAACTGGGGAGGGGGCTGTTGGGCCTGCCTGGACCCTCAGGGAGAGCAGCGAGAGGCCCAGCAGCGAGCACAGGCAGGGCAGGGAGGGCGGGAGCAGAGCCCTGGAATTCCGGGTGAGGCGGGAGCAGCAGTGGGTGAGGAGGCTGAGGGTCAAGTTGGGGATAGGGCTCAGCCTTCCTCCCCAACCCTCCCTGGCCTAAAAATAGTCAAAATTGTGGGTTACGGGGGATGGCGGCCAGGGCACCGGGCTGTCTGTCAGGGAAGCTGACAGAAATCTCTTGTTCTGGTCTGGTGCAGCGTCTTTCACCGGAGGATCCCGGCATGCTTCGCTGAGTTGAAAAAGAGTTTTCCCTTCCTCACAGGTAGGAAATGGAGACAAAACCCATTCGCCTGGAGAAGTCCTTCCTTCGCAGGACTCTTCAGAAGCCCTTATTCCACACGCGTGTCTCGCAGTCCGGTATCGGAGAAGGGTCTTTCCATGCCACAGCATGGCCGATGCCCTTCCCCACACGCAGGGGGAGGAGGATCAGGCGAAGCGTGGTCGCTGTCACCATTAGGTTCTCACAGAAAAGCCGTCATGGCTCTCCAGGGTGCGGAGATTAGGTTGGCCCTATTGACGCGCTGAGCTGGTTGCGGAACGGAAGGGAAAATGTGCAGGAATTGAGGGTTTTCTGGTGTCTTTTATCTGTGTTCTCGGTTCTGTGGGGTTTTGTACACCCGTTGGTGTTCACAGGGCGCTTCTCTCCCCAGTAGCAAGGCAAGTTAACAGTTGGTGAGCCACAGAGTCCTGGGGTAGATTTTTTTTTCCAGCCTCTCGCTGTTTTGGGCTGGGTGCTGTCAGGCAGGAGCTGGCATCCCCCAGGGCTGCCATAACTCCCCTGTTTTGTGCTAAACCCCTCAGAAATGGGGTTTTGCTCCAATTATGGCACATTGGGAGGGTAGAAACTGTGGTTCGAACTCCTCTGTGGTGCTGCCATTGCCGTAAAACTTGGGGCAGTGGTGCCACAGCGGCTGAAACTCTGCCTGGGCAGGGGGAGAATTGCCAGGCAGGCAGCACATGCCCAGCACAGGTTTTTGGGCCAAGAAATCTTTAATTTGTGTAACTCCTTTTCCTTGCGCCCACATCTCCGCTTAGCCGAAGTAAGCGCCGCACACGTCGTTTTCCACGTGTTCCTGTCACTGGTGATGCTCCTTTTGTCGAAGGGAGACACGAAAAGTTTCAGGATTAGTTTTTAGTTGCATTTTCCGGGGAATTTACTGAGTTGTGCAATAATTAAGCAGGTGGGCCGCAGGGCTGCGGAGGGACTCTGACAACGCCCTGCGCAGTAGGCTTGTAAATAACTGCAAATTGGATTTATTGAGACTACCCAGCTGCGGAGCGCAGCGGCAGGGGAGACACAGGCAGCCTGAGGAGAGCGGTGGAAACAAAACCGAAGCGTTAAAAAAAACACCAACCAACAACAAAAAGGTTTTTAAATAAAGCCCCAGTATTTGAACGGTGGCCAAAGAGCGAGCTGCTGGCTGCCAGTACAAACATTAACTAATCCTGGCAGCCTTTTAAGGCAAGTTGCTTTAGTTTTGGTTAAGAAATGATGCTGTTAGACATAGGGATTGTCCACGGCGCAGGTTGAGGGAGGTTTTCCCAGGAATGGCAGTTAAATGCCACGTTGGAGTAGGGCTGCAAGAGGTGGCACCTGGTGAGGGTGAAACGCGAGGCTGCAGGGATCCATGGCTGGTGCATAGAGCTGCCTTCCTGCCACTAAAGCCACCCTCAGAAAGCTCCTGGCTCTGCTGAGGGGTCGTCACCCTGAGATTCCCAAACAAAGGTAATTAATTGGAATGTATTTGGGTGTGGAAATAGCAGCAGAAGCTTCCCGGGAAGGTGCCTGCAACGTAACGATGGCTCAAGTTACCTTTCACCTCCACTGAGTGGAAACTTCTCCGCTCCCCCTCCCGTGTTGTTCCCAGGTGCTTTCCAGATACTGATTGTCTTTTATTTGCGTTTGTGGAGGTGGCATTTATTTTACCAGCACCTATCAAATCTGTCAGAAGGAAGCTGTCGCTATAAAAAAAAATCTTAAAAATTTGCTCCGAACCACTCAACGCGCTTTGTTGCCACGTTGGGTGACTCGTCGGTTGACTCTGCGAGCCGTGGGTTTGTGCCTCCAGCTTCATGTAGAAGCTGGAGATTTCATTGCTGTCGTCTCGCTAATTGCTGTCTGCCTCATCAGGGGGTGAGAGCGGAGCGAAGCAGCGGAGCCCCAAATGTGGGCGCCGCGCACTCGGGAGCTGTCAGAGGGGCGAGGAGGGGAAGGTGGTGCCGGAGGAGATCGGATCTGGAAGGGATGCGGCAGCCCCGGAGCGTGTCTGTGGAGCATGCCTGCCAACGCGTTCTTTGCCTCACAGGCTCAGATCCTCCGCGCTCCGCTTTTCCGATGAATAATTTAGGAACTTGTGGGTGTTTGGCAGAGGGGGCGGGCGTGTAATTTTACATCGCGGCTTGCGTAGAGCCTTTGTGGCCGATTTAGCGCTGCTGAAGAAGAAACCGAACGTCAATGGGGTGTTTTCCTACCGCCGTGGGGGTCCGACAGGCTGCCGTGCACGGAAGAGAGCAGCTTTTATCTCCCTGACTCCGGAGGGATTTCCTGACCCTGCTGCCAGGTTCGATGTCCTTTTCCCAACCGAAACAAGCGTCCAGAAAGCGCGGAGTGGGGCCGACGTGCCTGTGGGTCGCGGCTCTGCAGCGAGCTTTGTCTCCCTGGTGAGATCGGTCACTTCGGAGCCGTGTCCTCGGCGCTCGGAGGGATGCGTTCCCTCCCAAAGTCCCGCCTGGCTCGGGGAGAAATCCCAGGGGTGTTCTTGTGGTTTCCCTGCAGCCTAATTACAGCTGCGGTGGTTTTATTTAATAAAACGCGATTTCTCCTGAGCTTAGAGGAGGAAGGGAGGAATATTTTCCCTCTGCCTCGCACATTGAGGTAGGCGCAGCGTTATTGAGGGCGGCTTTGCACAGCACAGGCGCAGCTCGCCTTTCCTGCAGGATTTGCTGGGTTTTGTAGGTTTTGATTAATTGGCAGTTGGATAATTTTATTAACTCTTCAGCCCTTGGTGCGCTCTTTCTCTGCAGCTTTAAACCGAACCCTTCAAAGGTCCTTCTCACCGAATAAATGGTGTGGGGCGCAAGTTTCTCGTGCAGTTTTCCGAGCACTCGCGTTGCGGGCAGAGGATGTTTTAAGTAACGATTATTTTCCCTAATAAAGTTGGATGTAATGGAAGTGTAATTCGGTTGAACTGCGCTCGCTGTGCTCTTCCTTCCCCCGTGTCGCGCACTTACACGGTGCGAATAAGCTATAATTTCTCTAAATGATGTAAGGGGCTAATTAAAGGTTTTACTCAACTAATCAGCTTGTGCTTTAATTAGCACCAAATGGTAATCGCTCGCTGAAATATAAATTGACTTCTTGGCTGCTTGTTCCCGCTCTGGCAGGGCTGTCAGGGAAGGGGTTCAGGGTTGTTCTGCCTCCCATCAAGGGAGCGCAGCTTCGTTAACCCCGGCACCACTGTGGACGCTAACGAGTTGTGTCTGATGACATAAACTCGTGGTTTCACCTTCCTACATGCGCTGTCTGGGCAGGTGGCGTCAAATTGGATCATTAAAAATCTCTTGACCCAACGAAGCGGGGAGCATTGGCCGGTGCGGTACCTGCTCAGAGGTTTTATGTTTTCCGTGGCAGCCGGAGCGGGAGCTGAGTGTTGATTGCTCTTGAAATACATCTTGAAATCTCCTCCTGACACCGATGTTTCATCGTCCTGCCGTGCCAGAGCCTCCCAGCTCGTTAAGAGGGCGTGTAATTAATGGGCCGGGGCGGGGGGGAGCTGGAGATGGCCGTGTCAGTCCCGGTTCACATTCCTCACGTGCCTCGCTCCCCTGACCCCATAGCTTCTGGCTTCTGTGGCAACAAAAAAAGCTGAGCCCAGCCAGAAACTCGCACTCCGTGGAGCACGTTTGGGTCCTGTGGCATCGGAGAATTGTGCCCAAAGGTGTCGGCTGGTGTCCGCCTGCACTGGGCACGGAGGAATGCGAGGGGTCTGAAGCGTCTCCACCTCGTTAGCACTGAAGGGGAGGCCCTGGGGTTTGCAACTGTGTCTCTTATTTCCTGGGTTTTTAATTCCTTGCAACAAATACTTCATGATTAAAATGTTCTTGCCTCGCTAACTGCCTCCGAGGTGATGATGCCAACTCTTTCTTTTGTGAGCAGGCTCCTGCTGCGGCGGGAGGTGGATTTAACAAGCGCTCGGGTACGGCTCCTCCTGCGCCCCTGGCCCGTCGCGCCTTTCGGAGCTCCCTAACGGTCTTTCAGTAATGAAGAGCGGCGTGGTCACGTGGCAACCCCACCTTTGGTGTCCTGCTGGTACTCTAAGAGGCCAGATCACTGTCTTAACCCCACCGAGGAGTCCCCTGCCCCGGCTTTTCCATCGCCTTCCCCACCGGGAATATCCGCGGTGTTGGATCGGTGGAGCAAGAGCACAGGCGAAGGCTGGGGGAGCCTGGGGCCGGCCGCAGAGCATCCCTGTGTCGCCTCCTGCTCTCTGCACGTGACGTGACGAGTTCCCCCGCGGTCGGGCGAGGGGGATGCAGCCTTTTTTTAGGAGCTCAGTGTATTTTGGCTGGTGGTCCCTGCTCAGCACGGGAGAGCTGTGACTCTGGCAGAGCTGTTGGGGGTTGTGCGGGGACCCCTCTGCCCTTGGAGCAGAGAGGGAGCGCAAAGAGGAGGCTGCCCACCCCACATCTTTCTTGCTGGGGAAGGATCTTTCAGCCCAAATTGCATTCAGAAGTAAAATCCACTGCCAGGTTGCATTAAAATCATCATTACAAGTAATTTCTCTCCAAGGCTGCTGGGACAGCGAGGCTGGTTGTGCGTAAATGGGAAGGGACTTTGGCTTGATCGGTGCTTTTTTATCATGTGAAGCTTTCCACCCCCGTGGAGATCTGCTCCCAGGTCGGGGGACATCCCCGTGGAGCTCTTCCCGATGCGGATTCCCGACCTTTTGCTGCCGCTGGGGTTATCTGGTGTCGATAAATAATAATAAGACTGAAAAAAAAACCCCCAACCCCCCAAAAAAACAAAAACCCCAACTCCCAGTCTTAGCAATCCCCCTCTGGTGCGGCCTCAAACCCGCCACGCACCAGCCCCTCAGCAGGAGTTGGGGGTGTGGGGGATCCCCCCTGCATTTCAGGGTGCCGGTGTCACTGTGGGATACACAGCTGCTCCTGGTTTCCGTGGAGGAGCCACCGAGCAGGCGGTGGTCTCATCATGAGCCTGAGGTTGAGCCTCTACTGACTTTTCTCATTAGTTTTATTTTTTAATCTGTTGCTGAAGAGCCGGAGCATCTGAATTAAATAAATGGGGGAACCTTGTGGGGGGGTTTGTCTACCTCCCCGGTGGCTCAACGCTTCGTTCAGCGGTTGGAATAAAGATACTGGCTGCAGGTAGAGCTCCTCTCCTCACCCTTGACCAAAGGGATCTTCTCTGTGCGGAGGAACCTGTTTGTCATGGCTGGGATAGGTGGGAGGAGATGTCAGATATAAACTGGGAGAGTCGCTTCTCTTTTAAATCCCTTCAGAATTTCCTCTTGAAATCACATCCCAGGGTTTGAGCGGGGCCAGTGGTTGTTGCTGATCCCCTGTCCCCAGCGGCCCATCTTTCTGAGAGTTCCACACCAGTTGTTAAAACTCTACTTCTGGTTCCAGAACAGATCTCCCCAAACCAGCGTGCCATTTGGGTGTTTTGACATCCTTGCAACAAAAAGTGCTCGTGCTCTGTGTTTCCAGTTCCGTAGGAGGATGAGGTTTCCTTAGTTTTGGATCTCTCAAGCTGAGTTTTGCTCCAGGATTGCACGATGCTGCTCTGAGAGCTGCACGTTCACCGGGAATGTGGCCGTGCGCGGCTTCCTGGGGCCGAGCTGCTGGGGCTCTTCGCTAGTTAAAACCAACGTACGTACCCGAGCGTGGATTTCAATCTTGGCTCCAGGCCCTTGTCACTGCTCTTGGCTGGCGCAGGTGGAGGTCCGCGGGGGTTTGGGGGTGGGTGGCACCTTGTAGCTCTTCGTAGATGGAACTCAGGCATTTCCAGTTCTCCCACCCCTCTGGCACGTCCATCTGGAGACGCTTTGGGTCCACACACGAATGTTATGTCCAAATTCAAACCCCCAGTGGCTGAAAGCTGCTCGGATCGCTCCCCCGAGCCTCCACTGCTCTCCGGGGGCTCATCTCCTCTCAGAAACAAGCTCCGCGCGTCCCTCCTGGCTGACTCCTTATTTAATTTCTGCGTTAATTATCTGCCGCTGCCCTGGGGCGCGATCCTCTTGCCCTTCCCGCAGCAGTCAGGCACCGGCACCTTGTCACTTCTACCCTGCATCAAAGGATTATGGGCAAAGCAAAGAGCCAGAGGATCAATTTTTGGATCTGGAGCTGATTTCAGGGAGCAATTTCCCGAAGCACCCTGAGATTTCACCATCACCGCAGCAGCACGTGCAGCTAATTTCACTTTAAAGGGAGAAATTGGATCCGTGGTGCTTCTGCCTGGGTCTCTGGAAACCACGATAAGGGTAATTGGAGCTCATGCTTCGAGGCACAAATTGTGTCTGTGGAGAAGGACCCAACCAGCTGTTTCTGGCCCCTTTCTTCCCCTACAAAATATTCCAATCGTTTGGGGAAAATCCCATCACTTTTGTTGTTGTTTCTTCCTCTCCTCTCACGCTGCTTTTTTGGAGCGCGGCAGCGCGGCTGACGTGAATCCTTTCCTGAAGCTTTGCCGCCGCCGGCTGCTGTTCTCTAGCACCTCTTCTCTGAGGACTTCTGAGCTTCTTGTCAACGTCTTCCGCTCAGACAAGCTGGTATTATCCTGCCCTACTGAAGAGGAAACCAAAGCGCCCGGAGGTGACACTCTCCCCATCACAGGAAAAAAGCTGGGAACAGTCTCCCAGGAACCTGCCTTTGGCGTTAAGGACTCGAGCCGTAGTGGAATGGGAAGAAAAAAGGCAAAAATTATTTTATTTGTTGTTTTTTTTCCCTCTGAGCCTCAGCTTTCTGCCACAAAGAAAATGCCTCGCTAGGCTGGTTTTCATGCCTGCTGGTTTTGGACCCGGCGTTGCTTTGCTGCTGCTCCGTGGAGCATCAAATGCCGATGGAAACAGGGAGGCTTCATGTTTGTGCGGCTCTGAAACAATATTTGGATTTTTCTGGCTTAACCCTCGCTCCGCTGATAGCTGGCCTTTGCCAGAACGATTCCTCTTACGGCTGTTGGCGGCGGAATCCTGCAGTATTAAGGCAATGGTAGTGCTATAAAATAAATCAGATTTAACCAGGTGTCAAATAACCTGTGGAAAGCTCCCCTCTGTCTTCTAGCAGGGAGTTCCCCGATTTGGGATGGCGAGGTGTTTACAGAGAGCCGTGCCCACGCAGGCGAGCGATCACTGCCAGTGGCGGGGCAGTGTCAGGTGGTCGCTCGCCGGCTCTGCTGAATCCAAACTGATTTATTCCTTCCAAACAGCCCCAACGAAACAAGCTCCTGTGATTGTTTCCCTCCCCGGTGGGCGACGGGGTGAAGGTTTAATCTCTCTCTGCCCGGTCTTGCAGGTGGCTTCGGAGGGAGCTGGGCAGGCGCTCGCCTTCCCTCCCAGCAAGCCCCGGCTTGTCGAGGTCCGCAGGCTCCTGCACCTGAAACTTCTGCACAAGCATTTTCCGGGAGCAGCGATGTCTCATCGTGGGATGCCGCTGAACTCCGCGCGCCGGGGGTCACGTAGCCACGGCCTCGCTGGCTGCCACGACTGCTTTTCCACCCGTGTTACCCCATAGGGTCAGAGCCATCTGGGATGGCACTGGGGTGTCCCCGCACCACAGCTCGCTGCCCCCCAGCTCCGTTTTGGCAGCAAATGGCTCGTCCTGGCAGTGGGTTGAGCACTGGGAGCTGCTCCGTGCCGAGCTGAAGTCCCGTTGCAGAGACCGAGCGCCAGCGGCCGAGCGGAGCTTTAATGTACTGGTTCTCTCTGCCACCGCATCCTGCAGGCTGGAAGTTTTTTTGGGGGGACAAGAAGATTAAAGAAAATTAATCCCTTTTCATCAAGCTTTTGAGGCCGTGCTTGGGGAGGCTCATTGCCTCTGAAACCTTGCGGGGGTAACTAAGTACTTCAGATGCTTTGAATTCCAGGATTCCTCTTCCACTCCAGGGGATAGAAAGCAGGTTTTCAGCGGCATTTAATCCCTCCCCAGGTATCACCGTGCTCTCCAGCCCTGTTTTCGGCCCTCATCCTCTTCCAGCGGCCTGGCGCAGGGCTGGATGGCCAACACTTCTCCTGTTTGAAGGGTGCCGCTCCCAGCGCAGGCCAGTTCCCTCCTGGCTTGTGCAAAGCCAGCCAGGCCAGTTCAACCCGCCCTCCCTGGCAGGTTAAACAAACCCCAGCAAAAGCCTGAACGCTCCCATCGGCTCCACCAAGCAGACATCGACACCCTCGGCTTGGAGGAGGACGCTTCATCCTTCCAGACTTTCCATCCTGGGAGCATGTGAGCACCCAGGAAAATCCCGGGTTTCCAGCAGAGCTGCGGGCAGCGCTTCTGGTACAAGGTGATTTATCAGCAGGTAGGAAATCCTCGCGGCGCAAATATCGAGCCATCCGTCGGGGGTTTTGAAGAGAAATGGGAGAGCAAAGGCTGGAGCGATATCGGTATGAAGCTACCTGGGAAGTTGATCGCTAAATAAAAGGCAAGAGTGGGGCTGAGGCGGTACCGCACAAGCCGTGAGGATGGAGTTTGATATAAAATATCAGGTTTTATGTTGTTGAGGCTAAAAAAAAAAAAAGTTGATGCACTGCTTTTTTGCTAATATTTTAAAACTGGCATGCGAGCGAAGCCTGCTTCAATCTTCTAGGGTCAAGGTGCAAGCAGAGTTAATTTTGGAGATAGTTTTGTTCCGAGGTGATGCCACAATGTGCTGACGCGGTGGGAAGGGACTACCGAGCTGCGGGGTCCGGAAACATCAGGATCATCTGCAAGGCAAGGATGAGGAAGCTGTGTGCTCTCGCGAGTTTTGTTCAAGTTCTGAAAGGTTTGGGGTTTAGAACGTCTGCTTTGATGTGCTTTTATCTTTCTACGAATTAATTAGCGCGTTGCACAAGGCTCGAAAATTGCTGCTGGGGGCTGTTGGCGTGCTCGGCAGCTGAAGGGAGCAGCTGGTGAATTTTTGTAGTCGCAGCGGCTTTTTGAAGATGTGCTTGTTCCTCCTGACACAGGAGAAATAATTTTCCAGAGGGATAAATGCGTCTTGCCTCTCACGCTGACAGAGACAGCGCGGCTCCGGTTCTCCTTCCCAAAACAAGGAATCGGGCAACGCTCAAACGTAACCTCAAGCTCTTGGGGAGCTTGGGATGAATTCGGTGCTTTTCACCGAGCTGGGTACCGGTTTAAATTGCTCCGGCCACGACTGTTTTTTAAGGTTTGAAGCAAAGCATCTCCTCTCTCCAACCCCCACGCATTCCCAAAAGCCTCGAGCGCCAACAGATCCAGGCTCACGAATCCCCCCAGCACGAGCATCAGCACGTGGTTCAAGACCCCCCCACCCCGGCACGATGCCGGGTCGGGACCCTTGGTCGTGGTGATGCTAGGAACGCCACGCTGAAACATGCTCCTCCAAACACTCTGGGGTCTTCTCCGGCCAAGCAGCGCGAAGTTGGAAATTGAAGAGGAAAAAAAAAAAAATAATAAAGAACAAGTGGCAGTAGAGATTAGATTTCATCTGACGATTTTTTTTTTTTTTTTTTTTTTAACTTCCCCCCCCCAGAACGCCGTATCCTTCTGATGTGATTCTAGGAAAGCTTCCAAGCGCCAATTAGCAGCCTGATGGTGGTGCAGAAGATATTTTGATCCATGAATATTCTGAAAGAGAATAAATACAAGGAAAATTAGTGCAAATAGGAAGTGAGCAATCTTGTTGTAAACCACGATAAGGTTTTTTTTTTAACCCCCTCCCTACTTGTTAAAGGTATTTGAATAAAAATAAAGGCCTTCTCAGCTGCAAGACGTCAGATGGAGTTGGCAGATGCACGGCTGTGGTGGCTCGGCTCTTACCACCCACCGGTGCCTGTTGATCTCCACTCCTTCACCCTCACTGCCTGCTTTGGTGCCTTCCTGGCAAACGCTGATGGGATGGACGCCGGGCAGACCTCCCAAGTTCGGCGAGATTCCATCGGGCCGATTCGGGGGTGTTTCCTTTCTGCAAACACCGAAGGGGAAAAAAGAGAGGAGCGAAATAAGCACGCTGACATCAAAGCCAAGCTTTTCCATGCCAGAGAGGGCTCAGACGCTGCTTCTCCTCACGGCGAGTGGAATGGGACCCACCAATTAGTGCTGCCTTCGTTTAGGAAACGACACTGCTCTCGTTCAGCCAGAAGACTGAGGAAGAGGCTTTAGGCAGCAGAGGTGGGGTCCTTGCCCTTAGGCGAGCAGCTCCTCTTGCCGAGCGTCCGGGTTGCACCTAGCATCCCCTGGCCGGGCTTTGGGGGTCACAGATCTTAATAAGGGTCTTAAAACCAACAAAACCCACAGGTTGGTGGTCTTAGCCGTGAGGGGCTTGGGTGCTGGCAGTCCCCACCGAAGGGCACGCTTCACCACCTGCTCTCTACCCGCACCCCAGGGCATGGCTGCGCTTTTTCGGGTGCTTGAGAAGGCTTTGGAAGTGCCGAGGGGATAAGGGGGGGCACGTTGGGAGCGTGGTGTGGTTTAGGGCTGCTGCCCTCAACGGGGAAATACCGGGGCGAGCCGGGCTGGGAGTGCCGGTTCTTCCTGCTGGGAGCGCCAACAGGTTTTCTGCGCTCTCTGCCCTTTCCCTCTCCTTCCTTCCCAGTCTCTTGATCCCCAGGCTCCCGGAGGGGCACTTGACTGGCTGCTTTGTTTCAAATGTTGCTGCCTCATTGGTTCCCGGCTCAAATCTCCTCTATTCCTTCTTGCTTCTCCCAAGCTTCGTCTTTAACCCCTCCGAGCCTCGCAGCAGCCGTCTCCTCTCGCGGTTATTCCTGCCTCCGCACTCTCCTGACGGATTACCGACCTGGTAGCGTGGGCGAGAGTTCAACGCTCCCAGGCCTGGAAAATGGTAACAGCGCCTGGGAAATCACGGGGGGCGTAGCGCCGTCGTTCGTTACCGCAGCGGGTGTGCAGCAATGGTCAGAAGCTGTTACTTCGGTTGCTGACTTCGCTGCTGCGGGAAGCAAGCAGGATGGATCCCCTCGGCCAGCAGCTTTGCCTCCCTAGACAGACTTTGGGGTACGCCGGGGTCGATCCATCCCTGGCATCCCATCTCCCGAGGGATGAAGGAAAGTCCGGGCATGGCGGTGCGTGCCCAGAGCGCCAGCAGCAGGAGCGTCTGCCTGCAAAACCGGTTCCGGAGGGCAGTAAGAGCAGGTTGGGAAGTATGTGATGCTGGGAAAGTGGCACGGTGGGAGGGAGGGAGAGAGGATCCTGGTGGGGAGAGCTGCGTGCCACCACCACCGCGGCGGCTGCGTCCTCCAGAGGCAACAATTGCGTCCCCACCGCAGCGCTGAGAGCAGCTGTTGGGGGTCCGGGAACCAGCTATGGCTCCCGGAGCACAGACCCTGGCCGGTGTTGGGGGGGTTGATGGTCGGATCGCCCGATCCGTAGATCTCCCCACATCCCGGTGAGGACGGGGACACCGTGGGCCCCGTCCCGCGTTCGTCCGCCCATCGCCGGTCGGTGCTGGGGGAGGCGCTTGGGAGTTCGCAGCGTCAGGAGTCGGGAGCGCTGGAGCTGCCGGCCTCCCGTGTGAGCTACGAGCCCCCCAGCCCCCTTTGACCCCCGGCAGGGGGGGACCACCCGTGTACACTTTTCGTGGGGCCCCGGTCCCTGAGCCCCTCTCGGAGCGATCTCTCTCCTTCCTCCCCCTCTGGCTTGCAGGAAGCAGGATGGTGAAGGTGAGTAATGCAGTCTGGCTGATTGCTTTTTCGTTGATTTCTATTTTAAGTAAGTTTCAACCAGGGTGTCTTGGGACGGGGGGAGCACCGAGCGGGGGGCTTTCGGAGGTGGTTTATTCCCTTTCCAAGCCCGAGTGGGATGGGGCGGCTGTCGGAAACGCCCGGAGCAACAGGGGATCGCTCCATCTTGCCAGCTGAAGCAGGTCTGTTGTTTGTTAGCAGTGCTGTGAGGTGAGGCCGGTGTTTCGGGGGAGGGAAACGGAGTTATTTCTGGTGAGGAGGAGGGGAAGGGCTCTCGTTTTCCCTGCAGGGGGGCAGGGGGAGCCCATTTGCATGGGAAGGAAAAGAGGAAAACTGGAAATCCAGCAAGCAGGGGAGAGCGGAGCCCCGCACCCATGCCACCGCAGGATTTGGACTTTAAAAAAACTGGCTTTCCCTTTGGCATGGGCATCCTGCAACGGCGTGGGTGCTGGCTACCGCTTCCCAGCCGGTGGCAAGCAAAAGGTTGTTCTTTCCTGGAAGCAAGGGGGGAGTAGAGAACGTCACCCGGAGCCGGCTGTCACACTGGGACCAAGGCTTTGGGGGTTGTGAGACCCGCTAAAATCCCTCTTGTCCAAGCCTGAGGAGGGGAGCTCATGCCAGAGTCGTCGTGAATCGGTCCAGTGGGTGCCAATGCTGGTGCCCGCGGGGTTCCCCTCGCTCTCGGGGGTCCCACAGCCCTCAGAGCCGACGGTGGCAGCAACCAGGACTCCAGACCCCGCCTGGATGTATTTTTATATCTTTTTTTTTTTTTTTTTTTTTTTTTCCTCCTCAAGTACCATGTAATTCAACCAAGCTCAGAGCTTCCTTGGCTAAAATTGTCTCTCGCAGACTTTGCCTGTGTGGAGCAGAAAGTCCCTTGGCAGGACCTGGGGCGGGCAGAGCGACTCCAGCCCACCCAGATGTTGATTTTGCTGCACCCGACGCGTTCAAAGGGAGCTGAGACCACGTACAGCTGCGCCGGAGATTTATCCTTAGGCACGGGGACAAACCAGGATGCTGCTTCTGGATCCCGCCGGGGATCTGTTCAATCCATTTGCCGTTGGATGGCAGGGTGCTCTCCAGCTGACGAGCGTTCAGATCGATCCGTTTGGGGTTTAAGGCAAAGGAACAAATTGCCTGCGTGCACTTTTTGTCGTGTTTTGGTTTTTTACCCACACCCCCCCCCCCTTTATTTTTCATTCCAAAGCTGCTAGCAAACTCCCCAGCAGCCCTGCCCTCGGTTTTTGGGGCTGATGGAGAATATTCTGCCCTGTTTTGTTTACTCAGGGCTGCTAGAAGCTTAGTTAATGGCTGACGAATTAAACAAAGCAGAGATAAAGGGAATCTGACCTGGGCTGGGACAGGGCTGAGGAATGTGTGTGGCTCTGGTGGAGTCTCTAGCCAAGGGGGGTGTGGGGGGGATGTTAACCCGCTTTTAACCCTTTCCTCCTCCTGCAGGCAGCCCCAGCCCACCAGCGAGAGCTCCTCCTGCCTCGGCTATGCCCCCTGCCCCTTTGCGCTCCCTCTTTGCCCCGCTGCCAACCCCAAAAGGAATTTTTTTTTTGGTGAAGCCGGGGTAGATTTGGATTAGCTTGGCTAGCGGTGTCCTGAGGCGCTCGGATGCTCCGACCTCGGGCGCACGGGTTGACGTAGATCCTCCAGGTGTATTTTGCTCTGCTTCCCTGCAGCAAAACGCAAAGCCAGCAGTTTTGAAACACCCCAAAATTGAGCCGTTATCTCCCAAAACCGGGAGACGGCTCTTTGCCATCCCAAAACATGACTTCTGCCTGCATGGCGATTCTCCGCAGAGCCTCTTGCGTGCAAGGAAGGATCCCGAGTGAAGGAAGGTGGCGTTTGGGAGTGACCGGGGCAGGTGAAAGCAGGGGCCAGCCTTGGGTTTTCCTTTCGGGCACGATCCTGCCACGCAGCTGGTGTAAAACTCCTGTTCCTCCCCAAAACGGCGGCGCTCTGCCTGTGCTAGAAGCTCCGGGAAGCCGGCACGACACTCGCTGTGGTGGTGAAAGGATGAACTGAACGCAAGCACCCACCCCTGGGGTGACATTTTAAACCATCTGGGTCTACGAGGTGAAGTTTTCCTGGCTCGGGAACCCCATAAACACGCTCGCTGCACGTTCACGCCTTCGTTTACCCCTAATTAACGTCTCTGCCCGTGCGCGGTGCGGTTCAGGATTGGACCCAGCCCAAGCCCGGCTCAGCTGTGCTGCAAACAGCCGGCGAGCGAGCGGCTGTGTCACACCCCCGGGGCGAGCAGGTAAAACAAGGATTTGCAAATATCCAGGATTCCCCTCGGGTTTTTGATGGGAGACCAGGCATCCAGGCAGAGAAAAACTTCCCTAATGGATTTAATCAGGAAATCTCAATGATTGGGAAAACTGGAGAGGAGGGAGCGCCTTTGCCGACACCTTGGAGTGGCGGGATGCCGGAGCGCTGGAGTTGGGATTTCCTGCGCGGAGAAAGGGATTGTCTCGGCAGCTGTTGAGTTTTGCACCGGGCAGCCTGTCGGAAGCAGATTCTGGCGACTAAAATGGAAGGAAACGGCCACAATCGCCACCCAAAGGCAGCGAAAGTGGGGAAAAGCGGAGCCGCCCCACGGCAGCCCCAGCTCGGCTGCTCCCCCCACGCCCGCCATGGGATTTCGGTGTTGTCCTCGCACGTCCCAGCGTTGTCCCTTTCGGTGGGGATGGGGGGTGTCGCCCACCTCCCCGAGGATTCAGCCTCACGACTTCAACCTCCTTATAAATTAGGTCTCGCTTCTGGCCCGCAGGCACCAGCCGCTGTGAAACCACCCAGTGGGGTCAAGCACGAATTAAAGTCCCGCTGGAATCACATCCTGCCCCCAAATCCTCCCAGCGAGCTCCTTTGGGGGCAGCGCAGGATGGCATCCCTCCCTCCAAACCTGGAGAAACGAGGGAGTTAACTAAACCGACCCAAAAGAGTGACCTGAACTGCCAGGCTTCCTCACGTTTGTTTTACCCGGCTGCCACCACGTCCCCGATCCCGTGTGGGAGGGGTGTGCTTCCTCCCAGCCGCCTGATTTTACTAACAAACAAATAAAAACTGGTTTTTCCTCCGCCGACAGGCTTTGGCGAGGCGGTCGGGCTGGAGCTGGACATGGTGAGAAGCTTGTGCCACCGCGGCTTGGTGCGCTCGTCCTCGCGGTGCTGTTCCCCCGGCGTTCTGCCTCCCTGGAAAGATTTTTTTTTTTTGGTGCTTTTTTTGATGTTTTCAAGGCTGAGCGGCTTCAGGAGCGAAAGCGCTGACCTGCTGGTGGTTTCGGGTGACGTTAAGGTGGGTTAATTCGCAGCTTTGTCCCTTTCTCTCCCTGGAGTTTGTGCGCGGGGTGAGGAACATCGGGGTCCCGCGGCTCCCGCTTGAGCCTCTCTAAAAACATCGTTTGACCCCTGTTAATTGCAGCACCTCGCGGTTCGCCAAATGATGGCAGATTCCCAACAGCAACCGTGAACCCAGCTCTGTCATCCGAGTCTGGAACGAGCCGGTAGTTACGGAGATCAGCTGGCTTTTGGCAACCGCTGGCGGACTTACTTGGCAGCTCTCGGCACTGCTGCAGGTGCTGGCGTTGCCGATGGTAGCCGGAGCGCCGAGGTGGAAATACCCGGCGTTACCGGTCTTTCCAGGCGGCGGCGAGGGCGTTCCGGCAGGGTGACGCTTGCCTCCCTCGCTCCTCCATCGCCAGCCGCTGCGCCGGGGCCCCCCACGTGGACGGGGGCTGAACCCAGCGGACGCTCAGTGTGTATTTAATGGGGGAAAATACCCGAGTTTAAGGTTGTGAAGCTGCTTTAGGAGCATTTTGAGCCGCGAATCTTTTCCCTCAGCTCACGCTGGTGTTTAATAGGGTCCGATAGTTTCTCTCCACGGTCAGATATTGGCCGAGCCACGACGCACGAGGGCAAGGCCACACTCGCTTTCACCCTGGATGTGGTGATACCCACCCAAAGCCTCGACTGATTTATTTTATTTTATTTTTTCCTACCCCAACCCAGAAATTTCTTCCTTTCCCCTCCTGCTCCCAGGTTGGGAGGAGCCAAAACTTCCAGCATCTTCTCCGCTGCAGAAACTATTGAAACGATTCAAGAAAAAACAACCTGAAATTGTTGATTTCAGGGAGGTTTGCCAACGTTCCGGGCTCCCGCTGGGCAGGATCAATCGTGTACCTCTGAGCTTGGTAGGATGCGGGCCTTTGGATGGTGTAAACAAGCCTCTATTGTGCCTGCCTGCCAGTGTTTACACGGAAAATCAGCTTGGGGGTCCACCCTGCACCAGGCTTCCTCCGCAGCCTCGGCTCTTCATCCTGGGAGACTCGGATACGTTCGGGGATAGTCTCAAATACGCCGTAAATCGACAAAACTCATAAATAAGCGAAGGAAACTGACGGCATCGGGTGGGTTTGTCATTGCAGCCTGCGACAGGGAAACTGTATTCACTTGGCAGGCCAAACCTGGGGTTAAATCGAACGCCGAAAACGTGCCAGCCGTGCCGCAAAGTTTAATTTCAGCTGCCGTGACTTACATTTTAGGCTCCCCGACCTGTATTTTAAGCGCCTGAGTAAACAGTCTGTCGTTCTCGCTTGGGCTGAGCATCTGTGTGCCCGGCTTTTTGCAGGTCAGGCCAGTTTTATTTATTTATTTTCCTTTGCCTGTTTCTTCAGCTTGTAACTTAAAACACTGCCTTAAAACCGGGCTTAAATGTGGTTTCAAATGACACCCTTTAGGTGAAAAGGCTTCAGGAATGGTGTTAGTCACCGAAATGACCTTTTCCCGGGTGTCACTGGACCGCCTGGACTTGCTTTTGCTACCCAGCTGCTTTCCTCATCGTGCCTTGTGGTTTTTTAAAGAAAAATCCAGCTTTTAATTGTAGGAGTTGGTAGGATTTGGGGTTTTTTGGGGGGGTAGTTTTTAAATTTAGGAGCTTTACATCAAAGGGAGGAGGGACGCGGCCAAATATCTGCGAGCCCAGAGGTCCCAAAACGTCCATTCTGAATGAAAAACAACCCGTGAGCCAATTGGCGCTGGGGAGGAAGAGAAGCAAAGCAGAAAGAAGTGGGATTATCCCGGAGGGAAAAAGACCTCCACGTTACAGCGTCAGGAAGACACCCCAAGAAGCGGAGGGACATCTGTGACCACCTCGGTGGGTGCGTGAGCTGCCAAAACCCTGCCGATGGCGTTGTCACCTGTCCGGGATGGGCGAAAGCCTGGCGGCTGCGGTGGGACAAAGCAGAATCCAGCCCCTAAATCCCGGGGAAAACCACTTGGGAGAAAGCTGGAAATAAAACCACGGAGCGAATCTCCTGAAAGACTCCCTCAGTTGCCCTGCTTTGCGCTCACATTAAAAACCAAAGGCAGGAGGGACCTGGAAATGCATCTTCGGGAAAAATGGGGAGGGGGTCGCAGGTCCCAAATGCAGCTGCCGCGTCAGGTGGGCTGTAAAATCCCGCCTGGATGTGGAGCAGCCTGGCGAAGTGTGGGGCTTGCGGTGGCTCGAGGTGTTTCCTTTTTGGCCTGTGTGTGGCAAGTAATTATTTTTCCAGCGAGCCAGGTGGGTTCCTAAGGAAGGGGCTGTTCATTTTACAGCGTGCTGAGGCCCCCTGTGCTCTATCATCCTCCAGGTTTTATTTTTATCCCTTTTTCTTTGCCCCTCCCCCCCCCAGGTCTTGTAGCCGGCCTCACCATGTTCAGCAAGAAAAAGAAACGCATCGAGATCTCCGCTCCCTCCAATTTCGAGCACCGCGTCCACACGGGCTACGACCAGCAAGAGCAGAAATTCACGGGGCTGCCACGGCAATGGCAGGGGATCATCGAGGAGTCGGCCAAGCGCCCCAAGCCGCTGGTGGATCCCGTCTGCATCACCGCCATCCAGCACGGCTCGCAGAAGGTAGGCAGCTCTGCCGACGTGGCCTCTGCCCTCTCGGAGAGGGCCGGTGATACCCGTTTGGGGGCTGGGAAGTCAAACTGGGGATAATTTGGGCTCCGTGCCCTCTCCCCAGGGTGCCACGGAGCAGGTAAGTTCGGTCTCAAAGCGGCGCAGGCGGCAGCGGCATCCCCACGGCCGATCGCCTGCCCCTTGTCCGTTAAGTGCGGGGCTGCGTGGGACGGGGACCACCCAGCACGGGGTGGGAACCTCTCCCGCATCCTCCCGGCAGCCGGAAAAACCCCACCCCGCAGGAAAACGCCAGCGAAATGGTGTCCGTTCCTTCCCATCTCATCCCTTCCCCGTGCCTGTGTTTCCCCAAGCTGCCGTTATGTCGTTTTTTTAAAGTCTGGCTTGTCTGCTCCCCTCGGCCGCAGCCGCCCGTGCCACCCCCCAGCTCTCTGCCATTCCTCCACCATCACCCGAATTAAAAGCCCCGGCCGGTGCGCTGGCGTTCCTGCGCTGGCTCGGCTGGTTTATCCCGGACAATGGGGCGGCTCCAGCGGCCGTGAGTAACGAGCGAAGCCGGCCGGGCAATTCCACCGACCCAAAAAGATACCGACAGCCGGTGGGGGCCCCTCGGCGCTTGCCGAGCCCCCGTGGCTCGTGGTCGGGAGCCGCCGTGTCCCGTGCAGCCGCGGGCTGGCCTCTCGAGGAAATAACCCGCTCCCCGGGGCAGGAGGAAGAGGAAGAGGAGGGGATATAAAGAGCTAAGGCCTCGCTCACCCTGTGCGGAGGTGCTGGCTGCAGAGGAAGGCATCCCTCCTCTTCGGAGGAAGTCAACAGGCCTCGGGGATGGGGATGGGGTCACTCCCACTGTCCCCTCGCCACCTCCTGCGTGGCCATGCCCTCCGAGGCTGGAATCCACGAGGCTGCAAATCCCGCTGGAAGATGGGGCACGTCCCCACGCAGCTCCCCGGCTCGGCTGTGCCACCCGGCTGGGACCTGCCTGCCGGTGTCGGGCTTTGTTTGTCCCTGCTCCGCTTAGCCCCTTCGCTCCGAGGCAGGATTGGCCCCAGCCAGGAGCAAAACTTGCTGTTTCTGCGCCAATAGCAGCATTTGGGGGGGCAGGCAGAGCCCCCCCCCCAGGCGCAGGGCAGGGGATGAGAGGCTGCCAGCAGCCCCCCAGACCCTTCCCCAGGAGCCCCCCAGGACTGGCCTTCTGGTGTGCGAGGTGCGAGGCCCCCCTGGTTGGAGAGGATCCTGCTCCCCGAGGCAGCGCCCTGTTCTTCTGGCACCCAGGAGCCTCCCGGTGAGGCCCGGGGCTACTGGGGGAGGGGGAAAAGGCCGAGCCCCCTCCCCGCTCCAGCATCCTCCTCCATGGGGCTCAGCCACCTCCCAGCACTCGACAGGACCGAGGTGGCAGCGGCAGCGGCCCCTGGAGACCCCCATTTCCTCCCCTCCCCATGTCCCCTCTGTGTGAGCCGTGTCCCTGTCACCACCAGGCATTTCATTTTCATTTTTTTTTTATTTTCTTCCCTTTTTTTTTTTGTTTGTTTGTTTTGTTTTGTTCTGTTCTGTTTGTCCTTTGTGTTCCCGTCCGCCTCCCGTCCCACGTCCTGCTCAAAGACCATCGTGCGGGGCAGCAAAGCCGCCAAGGACGGCTCCCTGACCTGGCTGCTGGACGAGTTTGAGAACATGTCCGTGTCCCGTTCCAATTCTCTGCGCAGGGACAGCCCCCCCTTCCCGCCCCGCCGTGACCAGCTCTACCAGGAGAACGGCCTCTCCGAGGGCCCGGCCGCTGCCCGGCCGCACGAGGATGCCGGCAGGAGCAAGGAGAAGAGCCGCCACGGGGCCAGGAGCGAGCTAGAGCAGGGCAAGGAGAAACCGCGGGAGAGGGAGGAGCAGCGCGCCCACCACCACCACCACCAGCAGCAGCCCCGCGGGCAGGAACCCGGCCCCAAACCCGCTCCCCCCGCCAGTGGCCGCCCGCCCCCTCCCGAGTACCCCAAAACCCCCGCCGAACGGGACGGCTGGCGGGATTACCCCGCCGACAGGGACTACAGCGAGCCGGCCGACCGCGTGGTGCGGCGGGAGCGTCCCGAACCCTCCGACAAACGCCCTAAATCCACTTACACCGCCGAGACCAGCCCGCAATCCCCCCGGGACAAACGCCCGCTCTCCGGGCCAAATATCCGGACTCCCAACATTCCCGTCTCCGAAGGGGTGATGAAGACGGCTCAGCAGACGGGACGGCCTTTTAATACCTACCCGCGGGCTGAGACCGACCCCGGCAGGGGCGCGGGTTCGCAGGTAAAGGTGTGTGTGTCCCCCTCCGCTCCGACCAGATTCCACTTGGCAGCGACCTCCCTCCTTCCCCGCGGCCCGCGGGAGCTTTTCCTCGCTCTGCCTCTCCGCCTCCTAGAACAGCAGCCTCTCTCCTCCGCTTCCTAAGCGCCGGCTAACGGGCTTTCCCGATGTAACGCCAGTAGGACCGGCACACGCCGAAGACCCCCGTGCTTTCCTCCCCGGTGCTGGCGGCATCGGCCCCATCCTTGTCTCCGAAGCGGCCGCCGGCTCCGCCACGGGGTCTCTTCTCTTCCCGCTTGATCTATCGCAAAACCTTTCCTCTGGCAGCGCCCGGTCCTGCGGATTCGGCGCTTGGCGTTTTGGGGACAGCGGCAAAAATCCCGGCTCCAGCCGCGGTTTTTTGGCGGCTGACGTCCCTCTCCTCCCATCTCCTTGCAGGCAGAGCACCGACCGGGACGACCGCAGGAGGTGGCATCCAACGGGCCGGTGAGCGGCAGCGCCAGCTCTTCCCGAGCCCACCCCACCGGCCCACCGCGCTCCAAAAATCCCGAGCCGCCCCATCCCGGCCTCACCCCCCACGCCTCGGACCCCCACCTCTCTCGCCAGCCACCCCCCGGCCCCCCGCCAGCCCCGGTGGGACCGCAACAACCCCGTTCGCCCCAACGTGAACCCCAACGCGTCTCCCACGAGCAATTCCGGGCGGCCCTGCAGATGGTGGTGGATCCCGGGGATCCCCGCACCTACCTGGATAACTTCATCAAGATCGGCGAGGGCTCCACCGGCATCGTCTGCATCGCCACCGTCAAGAGCACCGGCAAGCTGGTGGCCGTGAAGAAGATGGACCTGCGCAAGCAGCAGCGACGCGAGCTGCTCTTCAACGAGGTGAGGTAGAGCGGGGGACCCCTCGGCAACCGGATTTGGGGGGGGTCTCACAAGCCGTATGGGGCGACCGGATCACCGATTTCCCCCCTCACGGTGATCGCCAGGTGGTGATCATGCGGGATTACCAGCACGAGAACGTGGTGGAGATGTACAACAGCTACCTGGTGGGTGACGAGCTCTGGGTGGTGATGGAGTTCCTCGAAGGCGGCGCCCTCACCGACATTGTCACGCACACCAGGTACGTCCCGGCACCCCCCGCATGCGGCCCCCTCCCCACCGCCCCGGCACGCTCGGTTCTCACCCCCCGTTGACCCCCCCCTAGGATGAACGAGGAGCAGATCGCCGCCGTTTGCTTGGCCGTCCTCAAGGCCCTCTCCGTCCTCCACGCCCAGGGCGTCATCCACCGTGACATCAAGAGCGATTCCATCCTCCTCACGCACGACGGCAGGGTAAGCGCCGCGGCAGCGACCCCGCGACGCCGCCATGACCCTTCTCCCCAACCGCCTTCCGCCGGTTTGTTTTTTTTTAGGTGAAACTCTCCGATTTCGGGTTTTGCGCCCAAGTGAACAAGGAGGTGCCGCGACGCAAGTCGCTGGTGGGGACCCCCTACTGGATGGCACCGGAGCTCATCTCCCGCCTGCCCTACGGCCCCGAGGTGAGCGCGGCGGGGGTGGTTTGGGGGGCTTGGGGGGGGGGAGGGTGGTCTCAGCCCCCCGTAATCCCTGGATTTGCTGTGTCCCCCCCCCACAGGTGGATATCTGGTCCTTGGGCGTGATGGTCATCGAGATGGTCGATGGAGAGCCGCCTTATTTTAACGAGCCCCCGCTAAAGGCCATGAAAATGATCCGCGACAATCTCCCCCCCAAGCTTAAAAACGTACATAAGGTAAGGCGGGGGGCGCAGGGGCTGGGAATCCTCCTGGGGGGGCTTCACTGACGACCACCCCCCTCCCTCCCCGCAGGTTTCCCCCTCCCTCAAAGGGTTCCTGGACCGCATGCTGGTGCGGGACCCGGTGCAGCGGGCCACCGCCAACGAACTCTTGAAGCACCCCTTCCTGGGCAAAGCGGGGCCCCCCTCCTGCATCGTCCCCCTCATGCGCCAAAACCGCATGCGGTGAGACGCCGGCGCCCTCCTCGTCCTCACCGGCGCCTCTTTGCTGCAGTCGTGACTGTGCCACCACTGGCGGGGCGCTGGCGGGGTGGGGGGTAGAAATCCTCCCCCCCCCCCCCCCCCAAATTACTCGTACTACTGAGCCGGGGAGCGGCCGGGGAGGGGGGTCGGCTCGGTTTTAACCATTTCCCCGACACGGGGCTGTGCGGTGACACTGTCCCACCACCCCACCCCCGGCAGAGATTTGGGGATGGGGGGGGGGGGGGGGCGCTTATCCCGGTGTCGCCCCGGCCCTGGGGAGCTGTTTGGGGCATCTCCCCCCCTTTTTTTTTTTTTTTCTTTTAAATCCCCTTTTTTTATCCCCATCCAGCCCCGGGGTCAGGCCACCACCTGCATCTCCTGGCTGGGGGGGGGGGGGGGGTGGAACATGTGTCCCCAACACTACAGCCCCGCAGCCACACTACTGATATGGGGTCCTTACCACCCCCACCCCCCAATTTCTAAATACGGTTGGTTTTTTTTTTTTCTTTCGGGGTTTTTTTGGGGGGGTGTTTTTTTGCTTTTTTTTTTTTTTTCCTCTTTTTTCCCAATTTGTTTTTTAAACAAAACTATTTATATTGTCGTTTTGTAATGCCACAGGATGGCGGGGGCCCTGGGGCCGGCACGGGGCCCCCCCCCTCCGGAGATTACACGTGTCCTTTTGGAGACAGCTGTGTCCCATGTGGTTTTTTTAAGGGGGGTGGGTGGGGGTGGGCTCTGCATGCAGACACAGGTAGCATGTGCGCGCGTGACACGTCGACGTGCAGGCGAGGAACACGCGCACACCTACCCACATGCATGACCCTCCGCACAGGGTCCTTGCTTGGGGGGTGACAGGGTGATGGCTGTGGAGACCCCTCTCTCCCCACCCAAAGGTGCTGGGGGGCTGCTGCCTGCCACCCACCCCCACTTCCCCCCCTTCCCCCCCAATAAAGCACCTGCGAGGCAGGAGCTGCTGCGGCCTCCAGGCTTTATTGGCTGCGCTTGGAGCTATACGAGGCAGGGGGGGGGGTGGCGGCAGGGGGGTGGCACTGCCACGTCGACGTGTGTCAGCACGCGTCTGTCAGTGGGCTCATGGTGGCTTGGCTTGGCTTGGCCAGCGTTGGCTTGGCTTGGCTTGTATTGACTCATGTTGACTTGGCTTGGCTGAGGTTGGCTTGCACTGGCCCATGTTGACTCGCGTTGACTTGTCTTGGCCCACATTGAGTTGTGTTGACTCACGCTGGCTTGTCTTGGCCCATGTTGGCTCACGTTAGCTTGTCTTGGCCCACGTTGGCTCGCTTTGACTTGTCTTGGCCCACATTGAGTTGTGTTGACTCACGTTGGCTTGTCTTGGCCCACGTTGACTCACGTTGGCTGGTCTGGGCCCACGTTGACTCACGTTGGCTTGTCTTGGCCCACGTTGACTCGCGTTGACTTGTCTTGGCCCACATTGAGTTGTGTTGACTCACGTTGGCTTGTCTTGGCCCACGTTGACTCACGTTGGCTTGTCTTGGCCCATGTTGACTCACGTTGTGGCTGGTCTTGGCCCACGTTGACTCATGTTGGCTGGTCTTGGCCCACGTTGACTCACGTTGGCTGGTCTGGGCCCACGTTGACTCACGTTGGCTTGTCTTGGCCCATGTTGACTCACATTGGCTGGTCTTGGCCCACGTTGACTCACGTTGGCTTGTCTTGGCCCATGTCGACTTACGTTGACTCGCCTTGACCCCCACGTTGACTCGCCTTGACCCCCACGTTGACTCGCCTTGACCCCCACGTTGACTCGCCTTGACCCGCATTGACTTGCATTTGCCCGCATTGCCTCCGACCGGCCTGCGTCGCCTCATGCCGCCTTCCGCTGACCGCCGCCGTGTGCCGCCCCCCCGCCGCCGCCCGCCTCACTTGCAGCTACAATAATAACCCCTGATGGCGTTATCCCAGTCGCCGAAGAGCCCCCGCCGTACCTCCTGCAACCGCGGCACCGCGCCGGCCCCGAAACGCCGCATCTTCCCCTTCTTGCCAGCCCGAGACCAAACGGTCAGCTCACAGCGGGTGCCCACCACCAAGGAGGAGACGTGGCCGGCCCAGCCGCGGGGCATGTAGGGGACGTCAGCGCCAGGTTCTACCACCAGGACGGGTCCCGCGCAGCACTGGTCGTAGTAAGGGCTGTTGTCGGCGTAGAGCTGGGCGCAGATGCGGGTGCCGTTGGCCGTCCGTAGGTCGGAGGGGGATGGGCACTGCGCCTCGGCCCCCGCCAGCACCGCCGCCACCAGCGCCCCACCACCAGCGCCGCCATCGCCAACCCCCCCTGCCGCTGCGCCCGGCGCTGCCTAGATATACCCAGGTCCAAGGACGCGGCGGGGGGCGGGGGGGCACCTTTCCAGCAGGGAAAGCACCCAGGTGTTTGTGCCCCTCCCCCCAAAAGCACCCAGGTGTTTGTGCCCCTCCCCCCAAAAGCACCCAGGTGTTTGTGCCCCTCCCCCCAAAAGCACCCAGGTGTTTGTGCCCCCCCCCCCAAAAGCACCCAGGTGTTTGTGCCCCTCCCCCCAAAAGCACCCACCTCCCCCCAAAAGCACCCAGGTGTTTGTGCCCCTCCCCCCAAAAGCACCAGGTGTTTGTGCCCCCCCCCCCAAAAGGACCCACGTGTCCAACCCCCCCCTGCCAAGAGGTGCAGCCCCCCCATGAAGCCCCCACCCCCCAGAAAAAGACCTTGGCATCGGGGCCCCCCTGAGGGATGCAGGCCTCCACCCCGGGACAGGACCCAGGTGCCCCCCCCCTCCCCCTGGGAAGGAACCCAGCTGCCCCCCCCCTCAAATCTTACCCCCCCTCCCCCTGGGAAGGAACCCAGCTGCCCCCCCCCCTCAAATCTCACCCCCCCTCCCCCTGGGAAGGGACCCAGCTGCCCCCCCCCTCAAATCTCACCCCCCCTCCCCCTGGGAAGGGACCCAGCTGCCCCCCCCCTCAAATCTCACCCCCCCCTCCCCTGGGAAGGGACCCAGCTGTCCTGGCCCATCCCCCCTCCCCCCCCCTCCCCCCCCCCCCCCCCCCCCCCCCCATGTGGCCTTGCCCTTGGGGAAACTGGGGGGGGGGGGGGGGGGGCGGGGGGGGGGAAGACCAGGCTGGGGAGCTGTATGCAAATGAGGGCAGGGTAATTATCGGAGGAGGTAATTCGCAAAAGCCCAGCAGCAATGAGGGGTGCAAGTCACGCCCCTTATTTGCATATTAATGAGGTGCTTGCCACGCCCTTGCTATGGCGCCGGCGGCAGCTGCATCCCCCCGTATCTCAGCAGCGGTAACCAGGCAACGAGGGGGGGGGGGAAGTTAATTACCCGTTCTCATTAGCATATCCCCGCCCCCACCACCTCAGCCACTGTCCACCGCGCCCACCTCATTAGCATGCTAATGAGCTCATTTGCATGCGGGCAGCTGCGGGGACAGGGGGATTCTTGAGAGGCTCGGATGAGGCTGGGGGACCCTGGACCCCCCCGGGCCCCTCCAATTAGACGGAGGGGACCCCCCCCCCCCCGGGGAGACGACCCCCCTGGCCTTCCACCCCAGAGAGAAGGCCACCCCCCTCCAGACAGAGAGGACCCCCCGGAACCCCCCCCGCCCCCCGCGCACAGTGGGACCCCCCCCTGGGCAATGCCCCCTCCCCGGCAGTGGGGACCCCTGCGACTCCCACCCCCCAAGGAAGACGACCCCCACCCACACACGCACCCCCCCCCCAAGTAAAAGGGGGACCCCCCACCCCCACAGAGAGAGCAGCTCCCCCTCCTCTTCACACACAAAAGGTTTAATCGCCCCGGGCGGGGGGGGCACAGGTTTTTAATGTAAAAACTTGTGTTAAACACTGCAGCGGGGCCGGGGGGGCCCGGGGGGGCGGCTGGTGGGGGGGAGGGGGCAACGGGGGGAGGGGGTAGGTTGGGGGGAGGGGGCAGGGGAAAATAGGGGGGTGATGGGGGCAGCGGGGGAGGGGGTAAATGGGGCTGGGGGGGGTGATGGGGGGGGCCGGGGGGGCCGACCCCCACGGGGTTATCCAGACCAGCCAGATAGGAGGCCCCGGGCCGGGGGGGGGCGGGGGGGGACACGACCCGAGGGGCGGGACCCAGGGGGACCCAGGCGTTTGGGTCCCCCCCCGGGAGGGGGTTCTGTTGGGGGGAGGGGGGGGCTGCGGTTCTCGTGTCATCTGTGCAGACATGTCAGTGGCGTTGTGCGGGGCCCCCCCGCCGCCGGCCCGGCCAAAGGCACCACGGCGGGGGGCAGGCCGGGGGTGCACACGCGTGTTGGGGCGCACACGCGTGTTGGGGCGCACACGCGTGGCAGGGCGCACACGCGTGGCAGGGTGCGCACAAGTCCCAGGGTGCACCTCCCCCGGGGGAGCCCCAGGCGTGTCGGGGTGCCCACGCGTGGCAGGGCACACGTGAGGGTGCCCTCACATGTTGGGGCACACGTGAGGGTGCCCACTCGTGGCAGGGTGCCCACGCAGGTGCCCACACATGTCGGGGTGCCCACACGTGTCAGGGCACACACGTGGGTACCCACGTGTGTCAGGGTGCCCACGGAGGGGGGGCAGGTAGGTACTGGGTTGCATACGGGTGCCCCGGGAAGGGGGTGGGGGAGGGGCACATGGATACCGATGGGGGCAAGGGGGAGCACACGGGTGCCCGGGGGGGTCCTGGAGGAGCACCCATGGGTGTGGGCGGGCACCCGGTGGCACCCAGGGTGCTGGGGCTGCATCCGACCAGCTATGGCTGCGTACGGGCACCCAGGGGGTGCACAGGGGGCCCCAGGAGCGCCCAAGGGTGTGCAGGAGCACCCAGGGGTGCATGGGGGCACCCAAGGCCGCACTCAGGCACCCAGGGGCACCCAAGGGCGCACAGGAGCACTCAAGGGTGCACAGGGGGCACCCAAGGGCCACATTCGGGCACTCAAGGGCACACAGGAGCACCCGAGGGTGCACTCAGGCACCCAGGGGCACCCAATGGCACGTTCGGACGCCCAAGAGCACCCGAGGGTGCACTCAGGCACCCGGGGCACCCAAGGGCACGTTCGGGCACTCAAGGGCGCACAGAAGCACCCAAGGGTGCACTCAGGCACCCAGGGCACCCAATGGCGCGTTCAGACACCCAAGAGCACCCAAGGGTGCACTCAGGCACCCGGGGCACCCAAGGGCACATTCGGGCACTCAAGGGCGCACAGAAGCACCCAAGGGTGCACTCAGGCACCCAGGGGCACCCAAGGGCACATTTGGGCACTCAAGGGCGCACAGAAGCACCCAAGGGTGCACTCAGGCACCCAGGGGCACCCAAGGGCACATTTGGGCACTCAAGGGCGCACAGAAGCACCCAAGGGTGCACTCAGGCACCCATGGGCACCCAATGGCGCGTTCAGACACCCAAGAGCACCCAAGGGTGCACTCAGGCACCCGGGGCACCCAATGGCGCGTTCGGACACCCGAGAGCACCCAAGGGTGCACTCAGGCACCCGGGGCACCCAAGGGCACATTCGGGCACTCAAGGGGGCACAGAAGCACCCAAGGGTGCACTCGGGCACCCAGGGGCACCCCAGGGCGCATTTGGCCACCCTGCGGGGCGCCCGTAATGACCCAGGAGCGCCCGGCGATGCGCCAAGACCCGTTGCCACCGGGCACCCATGGGTGCTACCCACCCCTTCCCCCACCCTTGCCCCCCCTCCCCCCCCCCTCAGACGGTGCTCTCCAGCATCCAGTGGGTGCTGCCGAAGGAGGGGCGCAGCGGGGGGGTCCCCTCGGGCAGGTCGAGGCGCGGCAGCGAGCCGTGGCGGCCGAGTCCGTGCGCGCCGGGGGTAGCTGTGGCTGGGGAACAGCCCCCCGCGCCCCCCCCGCCGGTAGCACCCATGGGTGCCGGGGCAGGGAGGGGCGGCGGCGCCGGCTCGGGGCTTCTGTGGGCGCCGTTGGTTTGGGAGCAGACGCTGGCGACGGCGGCGGGGGGCCGGCGGGCGGGCCGCCGCTTTGTAGCGGGCGGTGAGGATGAGGATGAAGACGAGGACGGAGGCGGCGATGGCGGCGCCGATGACGATGATGACGGTGCCCCCCAAAAAGTGGGGGCGGGGGAGGGCGGCGCAGCCGGGGGCCCCCCCGGGGGGTGGCGAAGCGGACGCAGCCCAGCCCGCGGGCGGTGGGCGCCGCCGGGACCCCCTCGGCGTGCAGGGCCGTGACGCAGAGCTGGTAGTGGCGCCCGGCCGCCAGGTCCCGCAGCACGAAGCTCCGGCTGGAGGGGGGCAGCAGCCTGGGGGGAGGGGCGGGGGGTGGGGTGGGGTGGGGTGGGGGCCACGCGTGGCCCCCCGTGCAATGCCACACCATCCCCGTGCGACGCCGCGCGATGCCATGTGGTCCCCAGGGGATGCCACATGGCCTCCCGTGATGTCACGTGGTCTCGTGTGACGTCACGTGGCCTCGGGGGATGTTATATGACCCCCCCCCCCCCGTGACGTCACATGGCCCCATGCGATGCCACGTGGGCCCCCGTGTGATGCCGCGCGGTCCCCGGGTGATGCCATGTGGCCTCCTGTGGTGTCACATGGCCTCGTGTGATGTCATGTGCCCCCCCCCCCCCCCCTCCGTGATGTCACGTTGCCCCGTGCGAGGCCACAAGGCTCTGGGTGATGTCACGTGGCCCCACGCCATGCCACGTGTCCTCACGCCACGCCATGCAATGCCATGTGTCCCCATGCCACATGGCCCCATGTGGCACCACATGGCCCCATGCGATGCCACGTGTCCGCACATGCCACGTGTCCCCATGCGATCCCACGTGTCCCCATGCGATGCCACATCATGCTGTGCAACGCCATGTGTCCCTGTGTGACACCACATGTCCCCACATGATACCGCGTGTCCCCAGGTGATGCCACGTGTCCCTGTGTGATGCATCGTGTCCCCATGCGATGCCACATCATGCTGTGCAATGCCATGTGTCCCTGTGTGACGCCACATGTCCCCACATGATGCCACGTGTCCCCAGGTGATGCCACGTGTCCCTGTGTGATGCATCGCGTCCCCACACAACGCCACATGTCCCCATGCAATGCCACATCATGCCATGCAATGCCATGTGTCCCCCGTGTGATGCCAGATGTCCCAATGTGATGCCATGTGTCCCCACATGATGCCACATGTCCCCATGCGACGCCACGTGTCACCACGCAACACCACGTGTCCCCACGCGATGCCACGTGTCCCTGTGTGATGCATTGTGTCCCCATGCGATGCCACATCATGCTGTGCAATGCCATGTGTCCCTGTGTGACGCCACATGTCCCCACATGATGCCACGTGCCCCCAGGTGATGCCACGTGTCCCTGTGTGATGCATCGCGTCCCCACACGATTGCCACATGTCCCCATGCAATGCCACATCATGCCATGCAATGCTGTGTGTCCCCGTGCGATGCCAGATGTCCCCACGCGGCGCCACGTCACGCTATGCAATGCCGTGTGTCCCTGTGTGACGCCGCCTGTCCCCCCGCACCGCCGCCCGTCCCCCCGCTGTGCCACGTGATGCCAGACACCCCCGCGGGGGGGCTGCCACCCCCACCCCCATGGCGCCACAACACCCCGCGACCCCCCAGCCTCCCCCCGGCACCCACCTGTAGACGAGGGAGTCGTCGAGGGAGCTGTTGTAGGTGACCTGGAACATGCGGATGCCGGGGACGTGGGCGCTGGGGCAGCCAGCGTATTCGCGCCGACGTGGCCGTCAGCTCGGCCGCCACCACGCGCCGCTCGCCCGGCACCCACGTCTCGTTGCCGCCGGCGCGAGCCATATCCGAAGGACCGGCCGCCGTTTCGCCATCGCCATCCCCATCCTCGCGGGCAACCGGGAGCGGAAAGACGGCTACCTGCACACGGGCGGCCGCCTCGCCGGCGGCGTTGGAAGCCACGCAGGTGAAGGCGCCGTGGTCGCCCAGCGTGGCGACCCGGAGCTCCAAGGAGCCGTCGGGGCCGACAGCGCGGCTGTGAACCGTTCTGCACCAACCGCCCGTCCGGACCCAACCAGTGCAACGCCGGCGGCGGATCGCCGGCAGCGGCGCAACCCAACCGTAAGGGTTGGCCTTCCAAGACGGCAGCGGGATCGGCAGCGGCGCCAGCGATGGCCGGGGCTCGACACGCCAATTCCTCCTCCGGCACGGCCCCAAAGCAAGCGAACCGGCGAGCGGCGGTGGCGATGCGCAGCTCTCCAGCCGGCCCGGTTGCGCCAAACGCCGTAACCAAAGCAATTCCGCAGTTACAATGCAGCGGGTTCCCCCCCGCCGCCAAACTGGGGCCCGGCGGCCCCCGGCACCGGCGGTAACGCCCGTAGGCGGTTGGCGGTGAGGTCCAAGCGTGCCAAGCGCGGTAAGCGCGCCACCGCGCCGGCGGGGACCCGCTCCAGGAGGTTGTGATCCAGGGTGAGGGTGGCCAAGCTGGCCATGCCGGCCACCGCCTCCCAGGGCAGCGCCGGCAGGTTGTTGTGGGACAGGTCCAGGTCCTCCACCGTGGCGGCGAAGGCGGCGAAGGCGGCGGGGCTCGATGGCGGCCAGCTGGTTGTTGGCCAGGATGAGGTGCCGGAGGCTGGCCAAGCCGCGCAGCTGCGCCCCGCTCAGCGCCGGCAACCGGTTGCCGTCCAGGTGGAGGGCGCGGAGGGCGCGGAGGTCGGCGAAGGCGCCAGGCGCCAGGCGCCGCAGCCCGTTGCGGGAGAGGGTGAGGTGCACCAGGCTGCTCATGTTGGCGAAATCGGCGCGGCCCACGGCGCCGATGAAGTTGTCGGCCAAGCGCAGCTCCACGGCGCCGCGGTCCAGGCTGGGCGGCACGGCCAGCAGGCCGGTGCGGGCGCACAGCAGCGTGGGGTTGGGGGCGGCCGCCGGGCAGAGGCAGCGGGGGGGGCAGCGGTGGGACCCCGCCACCGCCCCCAGCATCACCAGGGGCACCAGCAGCTTCGCCATCCTCCGCCGGCCCCGGCGGCGCCTGTGGGGGGGTGGGGGGTGGTGAGGAGGGGGCAGGACTGGGCCCACGGGGGGGGGGAATTGGGCAGGATTGGGCCCATGGGGGGAAATGAGGCTATGGGGCAGGATTGGTCCCACGGGGGGGGGAGGGGCTGTGGGGCAGGATTGGGCCCACGGGGGGGGGGGGGAATTGGGCAGGATTGGTCCCACGCCGGGGGGGGAGGGGCTGTGGGGCAGGATTGGTCCCACGGGGGGGGAGGGGCTGTGGGGCAGGATTGGGCCCACGGGGGGGGGAATTGGGCAGGATTGGGCCCATGGGGGGAAATGAGGCTGTGGGGCAGGATTGGTCCCACGGGGGGGGAGGGGCTGTGGGGCAGGATTGGGCCCACGGGGGGGGAGGGGCTGTGGGGCAGGATTGGTCCCACGGGGGGGGGAATTGGGCAGGATTGGTCCCACGGGGGGGAGGGGCTGTGGGGCAGGATTGGTCCCACGGGGGGGGAGGGGCTGTGGGGCAGGATTGGGCCCACGGGGGGGGGGGGAATTGGGCAGGATTGGTCCCACGGGGGGGGAGGGGCTGTGGGGCAGGATTGGGCCCACGGGGGGGGGGGAATTGGGCAGGATTGGTCCCACGGGGGGGGGAGGGGCTGTGGGGCAGGATTGGGCCCACGGGGGGGGGGAATTGGGCAGGATTGGTCCCACGGGGGGGGAGGGGCTGTGGGGCAGGATTGGGCCCACGGGGGGGGGGGGGGGCTGTGGGGCAGGATTGGGCCCACAGGGGGGGAGGGGCTGTGGGGCAGGATTGGGCCCACGGGGGGGGAGGGGCTGTGGGGCAGGATCAGGGCCTGAGGGGGCAGGATCAGGGCTGGGGGGGGAGGGGCTGCGGGGCAGGATTGGACCGGGGGGGGGGGGGGCAGGATCGGGCCCCGGGGGACCCTACTCAGTCCTATGGGAGCCATGAGATCCCCTGTGATCCCCTGTGATCCCATGTGCCCTGTGTGTTCCCCTGTGACCCCGTGTGTCCCAGGAGATCCAGGGAGATCCCATTGACACCCCACATGGTTCTGTGTGATCCCGTGTGCCCCTGCAGGATCCCAGTGATCCTGTGTGATCCCACGTGCTCCATGTGCCCTCCCAAGATCCCAGTGGTCCTGTGTGATCCCGTGTGCCCTCAGGAGATCCCAGTGATCCCGTGTGCCCCTGTGTGATCCCGTGTGCCCTCAGGAGATCCCAGTGATCCCGTGTGCCCCTGTGTGATCCCGTGTGCCCTCAGGAGATCCCAGTGATCCCGTGTGCCCCTGTGTGATCCCGTGTGATCCCATTACCTCCTCTCAGGGCTCCATGTCGGTCCCGTCCGGGCGTTGCCGCGGGCCTGTGGGACAGGGGACAGGCCAGTATGGACCAGTACCCACCAGTATGGACCAGCCCAGCTGCACACAGCCCAGTATAGCCCGGTACAGCCCAGTATGGCTCCATGCACCCTCACCATGACCTAGTACAGCCCAGTATGGCCCAGTACACCCCAGTATGGCTCCATGCACCCCCAACATGGCCCAGTACAGTCCAGAATAGCCCAGTCCAGTTCTATACACCCCAGTACAGCCCAGAACAGCCCAGTCCAGCTCCATATACCCCAGTAAATCCTAGTATAACCCAGTCCAGCCCAGTATGTCCCAGAGCAGCTTGGTAATGGGCCAGAACAGCCCAGTATAGTTCCATACACCCCAGTATGGCCCAGTCCAGCCTAGTCCAGCCCAGTATCGCATTCTAGGACCCCACATGGCCCAGTACAGTCTGAGAAGGCCCAGCACAGCCCAGTGTGGCCCAGTACAATCCAGTACAGCCCAGTAGGAGCCAGTACAGCCTGCACAGCCCAGTATGGCCCAGTACAAACCAGTATGGGCCAGTACTGCTCACTAAAGACCAGTACAACCCAGTATAAGTCAGTATGGGCCAGCACAGCATGGTCCAGTACAGCCCAGTATAAACCAGTACAGCCCAGAACAGCCCAGTACAACACAATACGGAATAGCATGCATCACTGTGATCCAGCATGGCCCACCACAGCCCAGTATGCCCCAGTACAGCACAGCACAGCCCAGTCCAGCCCAGCCCAGCCCAGTATGGCCCAGTCCAGTCCAGGAAAGC
>NC_073741.1:152108-204609 GCF_023634155.1 Falco peregrinus | reverse complement strand
TCCTCAGCTCAGGAAAACGCCGGCAAACGATCCCGGCAAATGACGCCGCCGGAAAACGTTTACCACGCCGCGCCCTGCTCGGACCCACGCTCCGATATCATCCTGGAGCTGCTGTTGGAGATGATTTTCCGGGATTTGCACCCTCTGTCCGTGGTGAAGGATAAAGGTTTCGGGCTCCTGGTGGGATACCTGGAGCCCAACTTTGCCTTGCCGGTGCCGGCGCAGCTGGCCAGCATGCTGCGGCACCGCTACACTGTGATGAAGCGGCAGCTGGAGCGGTACCTGCAGCCGGCGCAGGCCGTGGTGCTGTGCGTGGAGCTGTGGCCATCACTGTTGGGCCCGCTCTACCGCAGCGTCAGCGCTTGCTTCATCGACGGCGAGTGGCGGCGAGCGCGGTGCGCCCTGGAGACGCGGCCGGCGCCGGAGGGGGAAGGGGAGGCGGGTGAGGGGCTGTGCGCTGTCCTCTCCAAATTCGGCGCGTCCGGCAAAGCCGTTTTCTGCGTGATGCGGGACGCGGCGGCGGACGCGGCGCAACCGCAGGGCTGGAGCGGTCTGTGCTGCGCCGCTCGCACCCTGCACCGCTGCGTGGCGGCGGGGCTGGAGGTGGAGCAGGTCCGGGAAGCTCTGGGTGCCGCCCGCGGCATCGTGCGGTATTTCCAGCAGGACGCCAAAGCCACCGGGTCCTTGAACGGGAAGTTGGAAGCCACCAAGAGGACGAGGCTGAGCCTGGCGCTGGACGCGGAGGCGCGGTGGCTGAGCACGGCGGAGATGTGCGAGAGCCTGCTGGAGCTCAAGTGGGCCGTCATGGCGGTGCTGGAGGAGCACCCCGAGGGCGCGGCGGCCGCGCCGCGCTTGGCCGATGGCCAGTGGAAGCTCCTGCAGGACCTGGTGGGGGTGCTGAGGACCGTCAGGATCGCCGTCGCCTTCCTGCGGGAGGAGCAGAACGCCTCCATCTCCTCCCTCCTGCCCTGTGTCCACGGCGTCGCCGCCGCCATCGGGCAGCAAGCGGAAGAAGCCGGCACCGGCGCCGTCATCCGGACGGTGGTGGGGAACATCAGGGCGGAGCTGAGGCGGTGCTGGGGGTCGGCGGAGGACGAGAAAGTTCTGGAAAACCCGGCGGTTATCGCCTCCTTTCTGGACCCGCGCTTCAAGGAACTGAGGTTCCTCAGCCCGGCGCTGCGCAACGAGCTCCATCAGCGCGTCAAAACCATCTTGTCGCAGATCTCCAACCCCCAGGCCCCCGCCGGCGGCCGCTTTTGGACGCTCTGCTGGGACTACAAAGCCGAGGGGGGGGAGGGCAACAGCCAGCCCCCTGCCCCCAAGGAGCAGAGCGCCAGCGCAGCGCCGCAGAGCCCCTATGATATCCTGCTGGGGAAGGATCCGACGGAGAGCATGCCGGAGATCCACCAGCAGCTGGAAAATTACATCGTGGAACCGCTCTGCAAGCGCAGCACCAACCCCTTGGACTGGTGGAAGAATAACGAGCACCGCTTCCCGGCCGTGGCGCGGCTCAGCCGGCACTTCCTCGCCATCCCCGCCACTGCCACGCCGCCCGAGCAGGCCTTCGCCACCGGCGAGAGCGCCCTGCAGCACCGGCGAGCTGGCCTGGCGCCGGAAAACCTGGACCAAATCCTCTTCTTGCACCAAAACTTTGATTTTCTGGACGTCGTCAGGAGGGGTAACGATCCTCGCCACAGAGCCCTGCGCTAACGCGCGTGGAGGGACACCAAACCCACCCCGAGCGCCGCCAAGGGATTATTTTTTTATCCCCAAATCCCACCTACGCGTTGGGGTAACCGCCTCGGCGCGAGCCACAGAGCCCACGAGCGCTTTTCCACGCGTAAACCAACTCAGGCCTCATCGCCGCAGCTCAGCACCATAACATCCGTCAATCAGAGTGCTCGTCCCGCCGCACCCCATTTTATTTCCTTTTTTTCTTTCCTTTTTGGAAGGAAACGGGCGCTTCCAGCCGCGCAGCGTCTCCCCGGCGTTGCTGCCGAGACGCGCAGCCCGCCTCGCCTGCCGAAAACATCGGCGATGGAAAAGCCCGGCCTTGTTTTCGCCAGGCGGCTGCTTTCCCTTCGGGATCAGATAAAAAAAGTTTTTTGATTTGATTTTTTTATAAATACAAGGGTTGGGGGGGAAGCAGAAGGAAAACGATCAACGCTCCGCAAAGCTGCCGTTGGGTGAAGGAACTGCCCCAGAGATCATCCTTTAAAGAGGAAAACGGAACTGAAATACGCGTCGGGTCATACTGGATGTGAGTATTTGGGAAAAAACACAGAAAAGCCATGAAAATCTGTGGCCTGGCAACAAGGAAAACGCCTTTTATCCCTCTAATGCCAGCAGAGACACGACTCTTATCAAATTCCTTTGCTGAATTAATCAAATCCTCGGTTTTCCGGCACCCGAGGCAGCGTCAGTGATGCGGCCGCACACCAAGCGGCGTGCTGCCGAAGAACAGGCGCAGGTTCAGGCCAGCAATCAAACATAACGAACTTTAATGGTTTAATTACCGCTGGCGTAACAGGCAAGGGCAGTCCAGAAGCGGCTGGGCTCGGGGGAGCGCCACGCGCGAGGTCCCGATGCGCCGCGGGGCTTCGCGACAGGACCGAGGCGTTCGCGACGGCGGCGATTTCTCATTAATTTCCCTGTTGTGCCTCTTTCTGCCCCAGAAGCACGGGCTGAGGGCGCTCAGCGGGAGTTTTAGACGGAGGCAAAGGACTCCTGGAAGCAAAAGCAGATGGAAGTTGCTCCCGGGATTTGTATTTTGCTATTTCAGTCCCAAAAAACAGGCTGTGCTCCCCCAGCCCCACGCACTTGGCGCCCGGGGCGATGCCTCCGCGGCTCTTTCTGTCAAACAACGCTGAGAAAACCCAAATCCATTTTCAAAAAAAACACGTGCCGGGCACAATGCTGCAGCTTTTCTTCCCCAAACCCCTTTTCGTGGATGTTCTCCGCACCGGGTGGTTTTCTCCAGCAGGAAAAGCCCAGGTTGATTTTCTGGGATCGGTGCGACTCCGCCAGGGCTCCAAGGCCAGAGAACGTCGGAGTTTGGGGTTTTCTCCTGCACCAACGAACCTGGTGGCTGCTCCAAAATCCTGTTGCCCGTCAGTAGCAGAAGCAGCCGGCAGCCTTTGGGTCTTGTCCAGCTTCGACGCCGCTTCCAGATGCTTCTGGAACCATTTCGTCTTCAGGCGGCTTCACCTGCGGGCGGTGCTTCTTCATATGAGCGTTCCTCCCTTTTATCTTCTCAAATACCCTGGAAATTAGAAAACAAACCAGGATTTTTAATTTATTTTTTTTTTTTAAGACGATAAACACTGTTAAACAAGCTTTGCTCTTTCTATTTTGGTGAATTTCTGTGTTATTTTGACGCGTGGTACGGCAGGGTTCCAGCGCTTCGTGCCGCCGCTGTGCGGAACGTCGGCGTTGTTTTCAACAAGACAGATATTTGGGTCAAAAGTTGGTTGTAAAATTCAAATAAAAGCGCAAGGTGGCCAAAAGGGGCAGGGGCGGCCCTCCCGGCGCTCGCAGCTCCGCTTCCCCACGTCCCCCTAGGCACAAACTCCATCACTTTCAATCCCTTTTGGCCAAAAGCGGCAGGTTTCTAGAAGATTCTTAGCTACCTTCCACACAGGCTGCAGGGAAACATGCTCTGGTTGTCGGCACTTCCAGCCTGGCACTGAGCCTCGTCCCGACGGTGGGATGTGCTGCCTGCGTCGCGGGGCATCTTTTTCTCCCTCTTCCGCTTCATTTTCCCGTCTTCCTTCCACAGGAGGCAAAGCCGCTGCGGGTTCCAAACAACCTGTAAACCAGAGAGGCCTTAATTAATTTTTTTTCCTTCTCTTCGGAAAGGTGAGGGTTGCTAAAGTAGGGGGGGGAAAAAATAGTTGAAACGGTAAAAAATGCTACTTGTAGCGACGGTAAAAAAAAAAAAAAAACTGGAAAAATCCCTGCGCGGCTCGGGCGGCTGGAACGCGTGGCGTCCAGCGCGAAAAGGCATGAGCCCAGGTGAAGTCCTCCGAGCGCTGAAATAGCCAAAAATCGGGGTGACAACACAGGCCTTGAAGGAAAAATAGATATTTACACCACCCTAAGGGGAACGGCACTTTCCTCCACAAAAAAAATAAAAAAAAGCAAAAAAACAGGGTTAAAGCATAGAATTCCTGAGCACTGTTGATCCGGGGTTGCGCAGTTCTACCATAAAAAAACCCAAAATATCTATTTCTGTGCCCAAAACTCCTGTTTGGAGGCCGGGAGCGGCTCCGAGTCACAGACTATCCCTGGCCACCCTCAGCGACAAGTCTAAGGAGAGCAAACGGGCTCGTTACCGTTAGGAAGGGATCGGGAATTAATTAAACGGGCAAGGGTGCCCGCCCTCGGGAATTAATGCTGCCTGTAACGAGTCAGGAGCGCGTTCTCGGCGCCGACTGTGGGATGCTCTGCGGTTCCAGATTATTCCCCAGAGGAACTTTGGGAAAGTGGCAGCGGAATCGAACCCCGGGCACCCCCGGCAGTTTTTCTACCTTTTTTTCAGCCTCTTCCACCTTGTGTCTCTTGAGCTTTTTTCCTATGACTCGACTGTAGGCAAATTTAGCACTTTTTTTCCAGATATAGTAATATTCAACACACTGGGACACACTCTTAGTCTGAATCTATTGCGAGAAAAACAGAAGCAACCCATCATGGAAATACCGTAGCAAAATATTGCAGGCACAGACACACAACAAAACTATCTAAAAGGGGGGTTTTGGTGGGTTTTTTTTCCCTTTTCCCGTCCTCTCCGGTTACCGTGCCGCGGGAGCCCCGGCGGACGCACTGAGATGGGAGAGAAAACAAACCTTCCCGCTCGGAAAAGGCTGGAAGGGCCAGAAGCACGCGTGGGCAGCGCGGGGTTTTGATATGATTTAATTCTCTCTGGTATTTGGTACCGGAGATATTCGATATTCTGTTGTAATCGGGCACGTCGTCTTGTAGCGGCGTGTTTTTAGCATTCGGGAGCGAGCGTGAGGTTTCGGAGGATGGGATCCCGTCGCAGCCCCGGATCCACTCGATCAAAAGGTTTTACCTTCTTCTGTATCAGGTGGAAATCCTTCCCGTGGGCAGCGAGCGCCTCTTCAAACAGGTCCTTCTCCAGAGAGCTCCAAGCAGCCGAACCTGGCAGCAAACACCGAGGTGCCGATCCTCGTTAAGGTCGCTCGCTGCCTAATTAAAGCCAGCGCAGCCCTCGACCCGCGTTCCCGACATCCCTCCTCCTTCCCAAAGCCATAACCAAACCCAGCAGCCAATTAATTAGCAACGACCCTTATTACCACCAGCGGATCCGGAAGGGTACGGCTCGGCGCGCTTCTCCCATTGGGTGTCACTGAGATCACACACACACCCCCCCAGCCCAAAAAACTGCCCCAAGCGATGGGGAGCGTTGTTTTTTTAAAAAAAAAATAAATAATTTTTTCACATCAGAGTACAGACAGGGAACTTGGCATCCCGGGGGAAGGAAGAACCGTTACTTCCAGTTTACCTGTGTAGTGATAATCAGCCAGCGGATGAGATCCCGATTTCTGCGGCACCCCAAAAAGCAGCATCTCCAAAGCCTCCTGCGGGATTTAACGTGAAAAAATAATAATTTAGGTTCCCCACCAGGGAAGCAAGAGTGCTTCAGGATGGCCTCAGCTCACAGAAACATTTCCTCAAGCCACACTGGAGCGTTGTACGGAAAGAAATCCCTCGGGATATGCCCCCGGGGACCTGCCACCCCCTCCAGGAGATTTCTCTCCGCTGGAGTCGTTCGGGGCTCGTCCCGTGCTCGCGGAGATGCTGCGCACACCGAGTCCTCCCACTGGATTTGGTCGTTCAATCCCTTCCTCAAAGCACAGGGAGAGGAGCAGAACCGGGGCGAGGAGCACCCGGGGTGTTTGTCCAGAGCAGACCTGGGGCTTTAGCGGTGTTAATTATTCTCCAAATCATCACCTATTTATCTAAGAGCTGGTTTTATCAATTAAGGCGGGGGGATGCGATGCCCAGAGGCGTTAATGCAGACTCCGGCGAGGTGCAAGAACTCCGTGGGTTTAGCAAAGAGGCTGGATTCCAGCCTGCGGAAAACCGGGAGCGATTCCCAGCGCCCTCGGGACGGCGGCCGACGCGCGGCTGCTTACCAGGACGTTGCTCTGCGCCTCGTGCAGGCAGTGCAGGGCCAGCTCCAGGTTCATTCCTCCCCCCGGCACGGCGCTGGAGCAGGCCACGTGGAGCAGTTCGGTTACTACAAACGCAACGAAACCCAACCCAACGTCAGTTTGGGGCGAGAGAAAAATAAAAGGTGAAGCGGAAGGAAAAAAAATAAAAGGTGAGGCGGAAGGAAAAAAAATAAAAGGTGAGGCGGAAGGAAAAAAAATAAAAGGTGAGGCGGAAGGAAAACGGGGAGAAGTGTGGCAGATGGGCTGGAGACCAGGAAAAGGCATGGGAAAAAAAATAATTAGCAGCTCGTTAGAGCACGAGAGACCTCTGTCCTGCGTGGCTGGGTTAGTGGCGATGTCTCCCCAGGGCTTCCACACCAAGAGCCCTGCCTCTCCGTCCTCTTCCAGGCTGGATCCACACCGGAGCTCCGGTATCTCTGCCTGAAACTGGCTCCCAATGTTGATGTGGCTAAAGGAAGGAGGAAGAGGAGGGGAGGAAGGCAAGGTACATCACGACAGCTGGCGGTCGCAGGGGCTCCGAGCGAGGATAAACACAGCACGCACACCAGCCGCTTCCAAAAAAACCCAAAAAACCAAACCACGACCAGCTTCCACGGTTGCTTCTCAGCCCGCAGAGTGTCACCGCGCCACCCCCGTCACCCTCTTGTCTCCCATCAACTGGAAAAATTCCTTCTGCTTTCCTCAAAACCTGAGCAAAAGGCGTGAGGGGCGCTTTGAGACTAATGGGGAGCAGGAGGAAAGGGGGGAGGCTGCGACCACAGGTGAAAAACGGCGCCCGAGTGTCGCGTGGCGCGAGGGAGGGGGGGGCGTTTCCAATAAAATCAAGATTAAATAAAACCGAAACGACGGTTCCCTCCTCGCCCGCGGCCCCCCAACGCTTGCCCATTACTCCAGCCACCACGCCACGACTCACGGCTGGACGCTGACTTTGGTGGTCTCGTTCATGAGACAAAGGCCAAGGTCCCCAGACGCTCCGCCTGAAAGATACCAAAAAAAAAAAGGTCCCTCCAGGTAAAGGGATCAATTCCATGTCGAGGGATCACCCCCCAGCCCACGCAACCATGGAATGTTCCAGAACTCTGAGCACATCAGCTCCAAGCACCACCAAGCCTTGCTGCTAAGCACCGTATCCAGGAGTCCCACCCCCCCTGGCCAGCCCAGCCACCTTTTCCACGAAGAAATTCTTCCAAAATTCCCACGTAAACCTTCCCCCGGGGCAGCTTGAGGTTTCCCCTTGTCCTACCACCCGCCCAAACCCCCTGCCGGGTGACACCCCTCCCCCCCAAATTCTCCTCCGCAAAAAATACCGAGCAGAATCTGAACCCAGGGGAAAGTGTGCTCGCAGGGCTGACACGCGGGCGTCCTCCCCACGTTGACATTGGGCTTGTTTTGGTGCAACCACAATATATTTTTTAATATTTAGGAAAAGGGAAATTTGCACCAAATAGCAGTAAAATAAAAGCAGCGTCACCAAAAGCGACGGTTAAACTGCCCCACGTAAACGGCCGGAGTGGATCCCCCAGGAAGGTGGTTGCCCACTCGATTTCTAATGGATCTTGGAGGAAAGCACTTTAGATCCAGTTCCTGCAGCCTGTAGGGCAGCCAGCCGGGTTCCCCCTGGTCCCGTTCTGGAGGATGGGATTACCTAGGACGGTGCTGAGCAGCCGGCCGGGATCACCGCGGGCGGAGGACGAGCAGAGGGTGCTGAAATAGAGGCCAGATCCTTCCCGCAGGGGGCTGAGCATGGGAGGGGGCGTGTAGGGGGAGCGCTGGAGCAAGTCCCGCAGCAGGTGATCCACCAGGATGGTGGGCGAGCGGAGGGTGCTCCGGTAGCAACCTCCCAGCCCCGGCGGGGCGTCGGGGGGCCGCCGGAGGAGGGATGAAAAGGGATTTTGGCCGCAGCAGCTTCATTTGGTGGTGCAGGTTGGCTCCCGGGTCCTTCCCATCCACGCCGTCCTTCCCGCTAACCTGGACAAGGCAATTCCAAGCAAAACATCAAATCCCTGCATCCCAGGAAGGAAGCAGGAGGCGTCCGAGGTGCTTGAAAACTACTTTTGTAGTCAGAGAGGGCTGGAAGGGGGAAAAAGAAAAAGGGAAAAACCTGGGAAATAGTCTTGGAATTCTTTTGTAGTCAGAGAGGGCTGAAAGGGGAAAAAAGAAAAAGGGAAAAACCTGGGAAATAGTCTTGGAATTCTTTTGTAGTCAGAGAGGGCTGAAAGGGGAAAAAGGGAAAAAACTGGGAAATAGTCTTGGAATTCTTTTGTAGTCAGAGAGGGCTGAAAGGGGAAAAAAGGGAAAAAGGGAAAAAATTGGGCAATTGTCTTGCAATTCTTTAAATCGCCCAGGAAATCTCCGAGCATTTCCCTAGGCTCTGCATCCGTCCCACATCACACCGCCGACACATCCCACGCCACCTTTTTATTTCCGTGCAATTCAAGGTGACAAACAAGTTATTTCCAAGGAATTTCTGGCCGTGGGTCCCAGGATCTGCCCGCGGCCGCCGCGTCGTTTGCGTGGGATTTGAGGGAGCGATTCCAGCCCAGTGCTACCACGAAATCACGGGAAGGCCGGAGGAACGCGACGGCCGCTCACCTCATTCCCGGCTGGTGAGCTCGTAGCCGACACCGGAACAGAGACGGGAATGACCAGAGGAGCCACCGGCACGTTCCCTGATGGCATCCAGGGTTTGGAGGGCTGGTTCCCATCTCCGGCCGCGGGGAGCCAGAGGTGGCTGGCACCTCCTGCGTGGCACACCTGACCACAAACACAAGGGTATGAGGACAGCAAAGCGCTTCGCAAACAACTCGCTTCTGCTTTCTCCGAAATAACAACGATAGTAAGAGCTACTACGCCGAGTAAGCCCCTTTAAGTGGGAGCCCGGAACGGGGATCCTTGCTGTGCCCGCTCCCGTTTCCCCAAGCGCCCAAGTTCACGCTCTTGGCTAGAAAAAAGCTCCCCCCAAGATGTAAAATAAAACTTAAACCCAGAATCGGCTACAGAAGCAACGAGCCGAGCACCGGGCCATGGTGCCACGGTGCGGCCGGGGGCTTGCGGTGGTTTCTCACTCCGGCGAAGCGGCTTTTCAAACTAACACGCCACCGTTTAAAAATTATTTAAGAGCATCCACTGAAGGGCTCCAGCAGCGCCACGCTCCTGGATCTTTTCCTCAAATTCCCAGGATAAGGGGAAGTCACTCCCAGCTTTTATCACCACGCACGAGGTTTAAAAAATAAATTCCTCGGGACCTTGATTTAAATTCCTGTCGAACGCCAAGCGCTGAAGGATTCCAGCCCCCGTTACCTGCTGCTCCTCCTTCCCTTGCGCTGAGTGCCAGCGCTCACCGCCAAAACGCCCGTGGCTCTCCAGGCCCTTCCCGGTGGAACGGGGCCGAAGGCAGCTCCGGCAGAGAACATCGCTTTCGCAGCCGCTGCCGTCCACCGGAGCGGCACCGGTGCTGTCGCTAGGTGAAAAATTGAGATAAAGGATGGGAAATGAAGATTAGAAAGTGGAACCACTTTTAAAATGGAGATTTCATCGCGATCAAGGTTAGAGCCACGCGTGTGTTTCCCGCCAGAAAGCTCGGTTCGGGTGGGAAATGGCTGCAGTTCGTTTAGCAACGAGAGAATTTAATTAGAGGGAAACCCCCGGCAGGGCATCACTCAGCGGCGTTACAAAGGTGCAGCTTTAAATCAGGGATGCGGCCGCCTCTTCCGAGCGTGAATTATACCCGTTAACCGATAACGCACAAATATTACTTCCAATATTAGGTATACAACTTCAAAAAGAATCATAAAACTTTTTAACTGCCACACCACGGAAGAACAATCTGCTTTAAAAACTCCAGGAGCGTTTTCTTTAAAAAACACACATGTGGCCAGACTACCAAGGCTAGCTGGAGCAGGTAACTATTTTCACGATGAGCCACGACTTTTAATTTGCCACTCAAAAGTGACAAAGTAATTCTTAATGAGGCAGCAGCTCCCTTAGCCGTGACAGTTCGCAACAGGCGGGCAGGGCACCCCTCCCAAGGCCGCGTGGGGACCTCGCCGCTGCTCAGAAGGACGCAGAAAATAATTTTTTTTTTTTTTTTTCCCCCAGAAGGGTGCAGAATATTAAAATCTCTTTTTTTTTTTTCTTTTTTCCCCCCATGGAGCAGCTTGCTTTCTCGCTCAGCAAACGGCAAAGCCACCCAGGCTGGGCAGGAAGGTGGCAGAGCTGCGATTTAGCGACAGAAAACTCCACAGGCCTGCGGCCCCGGCACCAAAGGGAAGCGGCAGCCACCAAAGAAGAGGGAATGACGCGGTTTTTTCTTCAGCAGAGAAAACCATTCTGACTCTAAATCACCAACTGACTCTAAAAATAATCATAAAATCAGCTAATGGCTTCGAAAACCTAAATTCAGGGCCTGCCTCCATGATTCTAACACAGGAATTCTCCTTGCAGCCTGGCGGGTCACCAGGAATGCGACTGAGAGCAAAGCCTCTGCCCGCTGGGAAACCCTTGAAGGAGGGGAATCCCTTCACCTTATCCCAAATCCGCATTTTTTTCCTTCCCTGGCAAATCTGGGGGCTTTTGTTGTTGTAATGTGTGAAAAGAACAAGCTCAGTCGTTCCTTATTGCGTCCTAAACCATCTTCAACACTTCACACAAGCCACCTGCCCGCCACACTGCGCCGGTTTGACCGCTGCCAGTTCGGAATTAGGTCGAAAGTCTCCTTGTTCTAATTTAAACACCTATTGATTAGCTGGCCGGATGAAAGGGCTACATTAAATCTCAGCCCCCGAGGGAAAAGGGCCCGAGAAGGTGCTAAAACACGCTCTAGAAACCACCAGCCCCCGCAAAACTTGAGCACGAGCGGCTTACCGGCCGGCCGGCGAGCGAGCTCCCTCCGCTGCGTGTGTCAGGGTGTAGATGTTGCCACCCTGTGGGTAAAAAGAACCAATAAATCGAGGGCAGCTGTTGTTCTGCCCGCCAGCAAAGCTTGAAAATATAACCAAAAGCGAAACAATAAAATAAAACCGACAAAAATAAAAGTTACTCCGTTTCGGAGAAGAGGAACAGAATGTTTTCTCCAGGAAAATAACGCACAGCGAAGCAGCGCTCATTAATAAATCCTGGAAGTCTGGGCAGTCAACTCCCAAGGCCACTGGCCCGCCTGCCAAGGCCACCGGCCCGTCGCAGTGGCCTCAAGAAGCCGGGTGAAAGGCCACGTTGTGACACAACCCAAGCCTTGATCTCGTTCAATTACTTCAAAACCTTTGGCACGGGATTAATTAATGTTTTCAGAGTGCTCTGGATGCGTAAAGTGCCGTTATTGGGGAATCCAGAGCTGCCAGCGCAAACAAGCAGCGCCGAGAAGCGCGTGGGAGGGCAGTGAACGCGATACAAGCGCGGGTGGAGCGGAACGGATCGGAAGAGCGCGGTGCCGTACTTGAATCCTGTTGAAGATGGTGAGCCGGCGCGGCACCGGAGCCGCGGGGAAGGACGCCATGGCCACCTGGCTCGGGGCAGCCAGCTTCTCCCTGCGGCTGGCCGGCGGACGCCAGGACCAGCCGGTCCTCGCCGGCGCTTTCCTGGCTGTCTCGGCGCTACCGTCGTTACTCTTCTCTTTTTTCAAGGTAGAAAGCTCGTTTTCTGGCTGGTGGGAGCAGGGAACGGCCTGTCGGAGGTGCGTGGAAAGCCCTTGGTACCCCGTCGGCTGCGGACGCTGGGAGGCGAAGGCAGGCCGTGGCTGTCGGAGCAGGTTTGCTGCCAGGCACGCGGCCCCCGGAGCTGCCGGTGGGGATGGAGCCAGCGGAGAGTCAGCGATGGCCTGGAAGAGGTGCTGCTGCGGCATCTGCAGCGGCCCCGGGCATGCAGCGGGCTCCGGGGGTTTGGGGAAGAGCTGCCCGCCCTCGTCACGCTTCGAAACCTCCGGAAAACTCGGCTCCTCGGCGTTCTCCAGCGGGCAGGAGGCGTGGGGTTCCGCTGATTGAAAGATTTCCTCAAAACAACCCAGGGCCGGCTCGCTCAGCGCATCCTCTTTGGCTTTAAGTGGCGCAGCAGGGACAGGCGAAGCATCCGGACGCTCGTCGGCTGCGGCAGGCGGCTCGCAAGCAAGGCAGACGCTGTTCCTCTCGGATTTAGCACACACCGGCACGTTTCTCATGCACTCAAAGTTATCACTCGAGCGGTTTTCAGGTTTTCGGGGGGCAGGAAAACATGGCAGGGTGCTGTCAGGACAAGGCTGCAGCCCCGCAGGCTCCGAAATAAAAGACACCGTGGTGAGATCAATCGCCATGTTCTCCCACGGTGCAACCACAGGCACCTCGGTGGGATTTGTGACACTGGAAGAAGCGGCATCCCTCTGGCACGAGGAGCAATCCCGCGAGAAATCATCCTCCGCCAGCCCGCTGCCGTCAGACGTGAGGCGGGAGGCCCGGCTGGGCCCTGGCGAGGCGGCGTCCGCGTGTTCTGCGGAGGGGAAGGCACCTACGGGACAATTCTGACTCACGATGTCCCTCAGCAGGTCACTTTCGGGTGGGAAAGGGCCCGATTCCGAGCACGGAAGACGTCCCTCCGCTGATTTCCCACCACCTTGGCTACCCGGAGCGGGAAGGAGCGAGGGTTCCTCGCCGGCAGGAGCCTCCCTGCAGCTGTGCCGCAGCCCGTAATGGCGCCGCAGCGAATGGGGGTTGCAGTAACTCTTCTCACAGTCTGGTTCCGGGCAGATGAAAGGGGTTTTTTTCTGATGCGTCAACATGTGTCCGCTCCTGTAGCGAGGAAGAAAAGAAAATATCGTGTCTTAGCACACCCGAAGCACCGGCAGGACGCGCAGGGCGGTCACGGGGGTGGCTTTGCAGCCTGCAAGCGCGCGCAGCCACGCCGGCCAACATGGGCCCGTTACGACTGTCTCGTGTTTTCAAGTCGAAAACGGCGCAGACAGCAAAAATGAGGCGGGTGTGTCCCCCAAAATCAAGGGGAAGCTGTAAACCGCGGGCTGGCGCTTCGTAAAGGCACGTTTTAGGACGGCGCAGGTCCGCGGGCCATCGCTTGGTCCAACATGAAGCAAAATGGTGTTTTACTTAGTCCCGGACCAAGACCGGCCGCTGCCACAGGGTGCAGTGTTACAGATTTTTCCACAGCTGGGCAGAAATAGATGCTTTCCAGGGTTTTTTTCCCACACCAGGCTGCTCTGGAAAATGAAAAGGGAATTTGCATCTGGTAGTGAAGTCGGTTTGTAACCTCACTTCGCAGCGGTCGGTGGCCTGAAAAGGCACAAAGGCTCCCGAGTGCTGCGAGTTCTGGAACTGGGAAATAAACGGCGGCAGGAGCCGAGGTTCTTGAGAGCCGGCTAAGCCGAACGCCTACGTACAGGTGGTCCGGCCGCTTGAAGGCCTTGCTGCAGACGGCGCAGACGTGCAGCCGCTCCTGGCTGTGGCTCAGGCAGTGTTTGCTGAGAGCGCTGGCGCTGCCGAACACCTTCCCGCAGCGGCTGCAGCCCAGCGGCGAGCTCTGAGAGCCCAGGGGAGGCTCGCCGCTCCCCGCCGATCCGCTGCCGCCTCCTCCAGCCTCCTCCGGTCCCGCCAGCGCGGGAAGCTCCGGCTCTGAAAGAAGGGAGAAAGCGACAGCCGCTTTATTTACCTTTGCAATGACACACTTCTCGCTTTAGCGCTAATAAAAACACGTCTTTTTTCATAACACTTCTGTTGGAGGGCGCCGGCCTCACGGGCTGAATATCTGCACCAGAACGAGTAAGAAAGTCCCGCAAACCTGCTCCCTCTCTTACGATTTGTGGCTCTGGCGTCAGCTCCGTAGTAATAAAATAATAAAGAAATAAAGCAGCAGCTCAGCTGCTTAATTTCTGGGGTCTCCAGACACCTCCACCCTTGCACAGGTTACACCCTTCACCAGTCTGAACCTTGACACCGTGAATTTTACCGTCTTCCCCCTCTTTCTCGGGAAAAGAGGTTTGGGATCACCCCAAACGGTTTTGCTGGAGGTGCCGTACCGAGGGCAGTCTGACTAGGGGATAACCCCGGGGCTTCCCCAGACAATTCCAGGTTCCGCACCCACGAGCCGGTGGAAATACAGGCCCCAGTCGTTAGGGGAAAGTCTGATTTTCTCGTTTGAGCGCTGCTAGTTACAGTTTTACAGCCATTAGCAATTAAGTTATCCGTTCCCTCCAGAAGAACGTGTAACTCAAGGCGCTCTCCTCGCAACGGCAGAGCCAGAAAAAGCCCGTTCTGCTCAATCCATTTCACAGAGCGTTTGAAACGCGGAAAGAATTAAAGAGAACATCTCTCCTCCGCTGCGGGGAAAGATGTTCGCAATGTGTTTAGCAAATTTATCATTTTAATGCCTTCGCGTTTTCCGTTTCCAGCCAGAGGGCAGGTTGCAAGGACTCTTAAAAGAGCCAAAACCCAAAGAGATTCCTGCCTAGGGTATAATTGTAAGAAAAGAGGAGAGCAGCAAAGTTCCTGCGGAAGAGAGGGGTTATGATTATTATAATCTTCCACAGCCTTAGCAATCTGAACGTCATCTCCCAGGTAAAACATTCTCAAAGTGACAAAACCTGGAGCATCCACCTATTTTACCTGAAAGATCCTTCCGCACCGCGCCCGCACGCAGCTCCTAAATAACCCCAGCCGCTTCCACCTGCCAGAGACCCTTGAAAAGAAGCGAGAACGCGGAGCGCGGCGCACTCACCCTGCTGCCAGGGCTGCCAGTCTGACCCCTGGAGCTGGCCGGAGCCGCAGTCCTTCGCCAGGTAGAGGGAGAACACGTTCAGCTCGGCCTCCAGAGCGTCGCCGGCCGCATCGGCGTCCAAGCTGCTCAGCCCCGCGTAGCTCACGCCTTTCGCTGTCGGGCAGAGGTTGCAGTCGAGGGCCTCGCTGCAGAGCAGCTCCTGGCTTTCGGGAAATCCCGGGAGGTGCATCTCCAAATGAATCCCATTCTCATCGTCGAAGGGGTACTGGTCCATGCTCGCTGCCAGCCTTACGGCCAGCCGAAGGCAGTCTTGTTTACACCCAGAGCAAAACTCGAGGCTGCGAGGACCACCAAGCCGCCTAAAAAACCAAAAAACACACGAAAAATGAAGGAAGAGATGATTTGACATCACTCACCAATCCCCCCAACCAGTACGGCAACTGGGGTACCACCCACACCTTCTCGGAGAAGAAACCTGCAGCATCCCCTTCCCCGTTTCAGACACCCCACGGGCACGTTTGGGGTGACAAGGGGGTCTTCTTACAAAAAACCGTGCTAAGCCAAAGGGTGGAAGTGTTTCCCCCACCCCAGAAGAGGCTGAAAGCAGGGAAAGGCTGCCTGGGAACTGCAGTGGGATTCGGGGGGGCTTTTCCTGAGGGAAACGCTGCTCCTGGCCTTGCAGGAGGCTGTGGGACCACCCCAGGGATGGGGCTGGGGGGTTTCCCTGAGGGAAACCCTGATCCCCGCCATACCAGAGCCTGTGGGACCACCCCAGGGATGGGGTTGGGGGCTTTCCCTGAGGGAAACCCTGATCCCCGCCATACCAGAGCCTGTGGGACCACCCCAGGGATGGGGTTGGGGGGGCTTTCCCTGGGGGAAACACTGCTCCTGGCCTTGCAGGAGGCTGTGGGACCACCCCAGGGATGGGGTTGGGACAATGGGGGGCTTTCCCTGAGGGAAACGCTGCTCCTGGCCTTGCAGGAGGCTGTGGGACCACCCCAGGGATGGGATTGGGACCCAGGGGGGCTTTCCCTGAGGGAAACGCTGCTCCCAGCCTTGCAGAAGGCTGTGGGACCACCCCAGGGATGGGATTGGGACCCAGGGGGGCTTTCCCTGGGAGAAAAGAGGTTTATGGCCTTGCAGGAGGCTGTGGGACCAGCCCAGGGATGGGGCTGGGGGCTTTCCCTGGGGGAAATGCTGCTCCTGACCTTGCAGGAGGCTGTGGGACCACCCCAGGGATGGAGTTGGGGGCTCTCCCTGAGAAAAATGCTGCCCCCCATGTGGCAGGAGGCTGTGGGACCACCCCAGGGATGGGGCTGGGGGCTTTCCATGAGGGAAATGCTGCTCCTGGCCATGTATGAGGGTGTGGGACCACCCCAGGGATGGGGCTGGGGGCTTTCCATGAGGGAAACGCTGCTCCTGGTCGTGCAGGAACCTGTGGGACCACCACAATAATGGGGTTGGGGGTTTTCCCTGAGATAAATGCTGCTCCCCACCTTTCAGGAGGCCATGAGACCACCCCAGGGATGGGGCTGGGGGCTTTCCCTGAAGGAAACGCTGCTCCTGACCTTGCAGGAACCTGTGGGACCACCCCAGGGATGGGGTTGGCGGCTTTCCCCGAAATAAATGCTGCCCCCCATGTGGCAGGAGGCTGTTGGACCACCCCAGGGATGGGATTGGGACCCAGGGGGGCCTTCCCTGGGAGAAACGAGGCTTATGGCCTTGCAGGAGGCTGTGGGACCACCCCAGGGATGGGGCTGGGGGCTTTCCCTGGGGGAAACGCTGCTCCTGACCTTGCAGGAGGCTGTGGGACCACCCCAGGGATGGAGTTGGGGGGCTCTCCCTGAGATAAATGCTGCCCCCCATGTGGCAGGAGGCTGTCAGACCACCCCAGGGATGGGATTGGGACCCAGGGGGGCTTTCCCTGGGAGAAACGAGGCTTATGGCCTTGCAGGAGGCTGTGGGACCACCCCAGGGATGGGGCTGGGGGCTTTCCCTGAGGGGAACACTGCTCCTGGCCTTGTATGAGGGTGTGGGACCACCCCAGGGATGGGGCTGGGGGCTTTCCCTGAGGGAAACTCTGCTCCCCACCTTACAGGATTCTATGGGACCACCGCAGGGATGGAGTTGGGTGGCTTTCCCTGAGGGAAACCCTGCCCCCAGCCTTGCAAGCGGCAGCAGAGGCGGCCCCTCCCTGAGGGGAACACATCCGGGGGGAGGCAGGCGGGGGCTGCGCGTCTCCCATGGATTGGAAGGGGGGGGGGCGGGGCTACAGCCACCCCGGCAGTGGAGGGGCTGAGGTGAGGGGCTAAGGAAGGGGGGGAGGGGGAGAAAGATGGACACACACGTTCCTTACAGCGTGTACGAGGAAGGTCCCTCGGCGCCGCCGCCGTTTTCCCGCCGCCGTTTTCCCGCCCAGCCGCCGGCGCACGCGCGCTGACCCCGCCCCCCCACGCCCACCCGCGGCCGGGGCGGCTGCGCGCGGGCGTCACGTGACGGGAGCGGGCGGGAGGAGCTGTGGCGGGAAAACGCCGGAGTGAGGGGAAGGCGCCATTTTGTGAGGGTGAGGGTGAGGGGGAGGGGGGTGGGGAAAGGGGTGAGGGGCGAGGAGGAGGGTGAGAAGGTGTGTGGAAGGCACGGGGGGGGCCTGGGGAATGGGTGTTTATGCGAGGGGGAGAGGGGAGGTGTGAAGGGGGGGGAGGGGGGGGGGAGAGGGGTGGCGCTGGGTGGGCGGATGGAGGGAGTGGGGAGGGCTCTGTGTGAAATAAAGGTTCAAGGAACCCCTGCGACCTCTTTTTTTGCAGGGTTAGGGTTATTTAGGCGCTGCGGGGTGGTAAAAGGGGGAAATTTGGGAAGGGGGGGTGTGATTTAAAGAACGAAGTCAAAATTTCTTAGTGACTGAGTATCCTTTTTTTGGCAGCACTGGATGCACGGGCGATCCTTCTGCCTAACGCGCATGACTAAAGTAACTACCTTAATTAAATATTCATTGTTTTATTGTATCAATATAACGCCTGTACATACTCATTACCTAGCCCTGCCTACTCTCGCTTCGTATGTTAATCAGCTTATCAGCCCTTTGCGCTTGGGCAAATTCCTCCAAGAATTGTGGGCAGGGGTCTCTGGGAGGAAGGCCGTAGGTCTTCCTCGTGGTGTACGTTTCACCTTTTGCCTGGTACGTGATGGTTTTGCAAGTTTGCGGTGTTCTTATCGGTCTGAGCTAATTTATGTCCGTGTCGACCATCTGTTTCTTCTGCTTGTTTCTTTTAGTCGCTCCCTGTAGATAACTTATAAACAGGCCCCTTGTTAGAGAAAGTTAGAGACACAGACTCCTTCTTTCATCAGTGATTTCATTAATTATTTCTTTCAGACTATGGTTACATGACCTAATTACTATACCTACGTTCTTTGAGCAAATACAAGTTCTTAGCCTTGCTACAGGGCTGTACGGAGGTTTTCATAGCAGCTTTTGTTGTGCAACTACTAGTTTCATTAGAATATATTTCTTATATTCATTATATTTTAACTACAAGGTTTTATTCTATCCTAAAGTGAATTCATGCAGTATCAGGGGTGATGGTGTGGAGGGAGGATGCGTGGGGGGGTGGGGGTGGGGAAGGGACTGGAGATGTGAGTTATGGGGCAAAAACTGAGAAAACGTAGGCTAGGCCCAGGCAAGAGTAGATGGTTTTATCTAAGCTTCAAGCAAAAAACGACCAGCTGGGCATTTTGCAAGCAAGGAGTGACCAAATGTATTTTGTTGGGCATTTTGCAAGCAAGGAGTGACCAAATGTATTTTGTTGGGCATTTTGCAAGCAAGGAGTGACCAAATGTATTTTGTTGGGCATTTTGCAAGCAAGGAGTGACCAAACGTACCTCTCACCTGGGTGTTTTGTCGGCTGGCTTTGGATAAATTCTTTACCTCGTTTTATTACTCCCTTGTGAAACGGGAATATTGTCTCATGGGATGGCTGTTACCTTTCTACGGTGCTTGTAAAACTCCGAGGAACCCCGGTCTTTCAAGTGGAAAAGGGGTTGCAGCTCATCAGGATCGCTGTGAGCCCCCTCTCCAAGCTATTTCCAGCACCTTTTTGTTGGTTTTATGTTTGTTTTCCCTGTTGTTCGTTTCTTTTAACATTATGGTGTGAAGGAAATTGCTCGGTTTAGTTTTAGCGCGCTGTCCTTCTGTCCCAGGATGAGTGCTGGGCCATTCCTGGGTCCTTAATAATAATAACAACTTAATTGCACCAGTGCAAAAGCTGTATTATTGGTATTCCCATCTAATAATCCCTTGGGATTATTATCCCTTGGGATTATTATCCAATAATCCCAAGCATCCCTTGGGATTATTATCCAGTAATCCCAAACAGGATTAGTATCCAATAATCCCAAGCATCCCTTGGGATTATTATCCAGTAATCCCAAACAGGATTAGTATCCAATAATCCCAAGCATCCCTTGGGAGCCACCTGGATCCTAGCGAAGACATTTGGGAGAAGTTGGGGGGGGAAAAGGAAATAATAGAGGGAAATAAAACAATGTTTTTTTTAATTGGAAAGGTGTAGGAGCGACTCCGGCTGCTGCAGTCTAGTGGTTAAAGCAGGAACCACCTGTGAGGAGAGGCACAAACCTTTGAGCGTTCGGTTATTACTACATAAAAATGGTATGTAATTCTGTTAGTCATCAGGTATATTTTAAGCAAACCTAAAAATAGCGGCGTTTGGGGGGTTCGTTTGTGACTGTGCCATGCCAGGTTCCTCTCCAGAGTGAATGTTTGCGTCCACGGGGGTGTAATATAAATTAATTAGCACGCCGCGTGATGCAGCTGATGCTTTATTTCTTAAAAAGAAGGGGTTTTACCGAACTTTGGTGGGTGGGGGTGCAATACCGGTGGGTCATTTCGCTCTGCTGCAGGATTTGACCCCAGTTAAAGCTGGAAGAAGCTGTCCTGGTGAGGATTTCTATCCCGGGGGGAGCACTGAGCTGGGACAGAAATGTGTCGCGACGGTGGGATGCGACACCCCAGCGTGCTGCTGCGGTGAATTTCCCCTTGTCCTTCATCGTAAAAGCAGTGTTGGAAGTTTTTGGGGTTTGGTTTGGGGTTTTTTTTTTTTCCCCCCTGAGGAGTTGCTCGTAAAGTCACCGTTGTGAAAGGCATAATTCTTCGTTATGACGATGTTGTTAATGCTTCCCGCTTGGAAATCACCCCCAGGTTTTGAGGGCGCTGTTGATAGCAACATCCTTCGGGGGAAGAAGTCCTGTCCCGTGGGTTAATCAAATTATCGCTTACAGTGGCTTTGTGCCAACTGCTTTTTGCCTTGGCTTGTGGGTTGTTTTTTTTTGTTTTTTTTTTTTTTTTAAGGTAGGCTCCGCTGTGTTCAGTGCTCTGGGATGTAGGGTAAAAAAAAAAAAAAAAAAAAAAAAAAATTCCAAGACAAGGGTGCGTCGTGAAGCTTAAAGGTTTGTTGTGAGCGCTGCTGACGGTGGGTTTGTGTCTTTTTCCCCTTCCTGATAAAACCAGCTCGGAATCCTGCTCCTCCTCCGGCACCGTACCCGGTTGACGGCTCCCGGCGTTCCGGCGGCGAAGATGGAGCGATGGTGGCCGATGACGACGACGATGACAGCGTTCGGCTGGGCTGGCGCTGCGCTTTTATAGCGTAATGCACCAAAATAAAACCCCGGCAGGTCCCACCCAGGTACAAACAGAACGTATATCCAATTCAAATCCAACCAATCCAGGGGTATAAACAAAGCCCCAAGCCCGGCCTCTCGCAGATTAATTACTCGCACTGGTCAATCATATTTAACCCGCCTAATCAGGGCGCGGGCAAGGCGCCTGGCCCTGCCTCCCCCTGCCTGCACCTCGCCAATCCCGAGCGGAGCCTCCTCGCCGGCTCAACCAGTTTGTAACTGGGATGTCGAGGACCCTGGGCTGGGCAGGGCGCTGGGCTGCCCGGGCGCGCCGGTGGGGAGGCCGGGCCAGCGCGGCTCGGGGCTTTATCCCGACCAGAAATCCAGCTGAAAAATGGCAAATGCGGTTTGTTTTTTTTTTTTTTTTCCCCAGCTTGCCTTCAGCCGGAAGACTTTTTAAGCGTTGCTTTTCAATCCTGACGCTCCTTAAAGACAATTTCCCCTCTTTGTAAGTGAATATATAGAAAGATGTTCTCCACAGCGTTTTAATAAGCACTGCCTCCAAACGCCCCTCCGCGCACTTCGCTCTGGACCCACAGCTTAAAAACAGGATCAGGCCCGTCACAAATAACTAACGAGGAGTACGTGTGTCGCGGGCAAACCCACTCCTCCCTTCCTGGTTTTATTCCAAGCCATTTTTATTTCTCATTCAGGAATTAGCCAGGGAAATTTATATTACGAAGGCGTGATTTACGCCGGTGGAACCTAAACAAGAAATTTGACGGGGGAAAGCCGTTAGCTGCGTGACGATGTAAATCGGATGGGGTTTACGGTCGCTGTCTCTCCTTTCGCTCCGTCAGTGCTACTTTTGGTGTCCCGTGCGTGTGTTCTTTGTCCTGGTGACACGGTCCTGAGTGAATTAAAAGTAATTGAGAGCCTTTTATTGGTTTATCTTCCCTGGCTATAAAAATAATAGGGGCGATGGGAATTTAAAAAAAAACAACAACCGGGGCCTCAGGGGGTCTTTGCCACCCCGTTTGGTTTTTTTTTTTTCTGTCCTCAGCACCTGTGTCGATGCCTGTGCTGAGCTTTCTGCAGAGCCTCCCTCTAAAAACACTTTTAAAAAAAAAAAAAATAATTTTTTTTCCCCCCTCGCTCCGAGCTGGGATCATCATTTGCTGGATGCGATGGGTAAAAAATTGTGTGTCAACAGCTTTTTCTCTCGGCAGGGCCCGACTCCGCCGCCAGCGACGCAGGGTGGGACGCGAGGGGGTGAGCCCGTTCGCCGGGGCGCAGGGCCCAGCAGGTAACCCCCGCTCAGGGGGGCCGCCGGCCCCGCGGACCCCCCCCCTTAGCCCCACGGGTGTGTTGTGTGTTGCCCCCCCCCCCATTTTGATAGGGAAATGGGGCCGTGCTGGAGGGATGGGGGTGCGGGGGGTCTCCCAGGCGCTGTGGGGGCTCGGCGGGTGCGGCTGGCCCGGAATGGGGGCTGTCCCTGTGCCTCTGTTCCCCTGGGGTTCGCTGGCCACTCTGCTAGCCAGGCTGGGCCCTGCTGCTAGCCACGAGCAGGCTGTTCTGCTAGCCCTGCGGCTGGCCAGGGGCCTGCTGCTAGCTGCGTTGCTAGCCAGGCCAGGCCGTGCTGCTAGCCCAGGCTAGTCTGTGCTGCTAGCCCCATTGCTAGCCAGCCCAGGGCCCTGCTACTCGCCAAGGCCGGGCCACGCTGCTTGCCCCGCTGCTAGCCAGGCCAGGCTGCACTGCTAGCCAGGCCAGGGCCACACTGCTAGCCCAGTTGCTAGCCGGGCCAGGCCGCACTGCTAGCCAGGCTGCACTGCTAGCCAAGGCCAGGCCCCACTGCTAGCCCAATTGCTAGCCAAGGCCAGGCCGCACTGCTAGCCAAGGCTGTGCCACTGCTAGCCAAGGCCGGGCCGCACTGCTAGCCAAGGCCAGGCCCCACTGCTAGCCCAATTGCTAGCCAAGGCCGGGCCGCACTGCTAGCCAAGGCCGGGCCGCACTGCTAGCCCAGCTGCTAGCCAAGGCCGGGCCGCACTGCTAGCCCAGCTGCTAGCCCAGCTGCTAGCCAAGGCCGGGCCGCACTGCTAGCCCAGCTGCTAGCCAAGGCCGGGCCGCACTGCTAGCCAAGGCTGTGCCCCGCTGCTCGCCAGGGCCGGGCCGGCGGCGGCGGGGCGTGGCGGGGGCGTGGCGTATGCAAATGCGGGGGGCCGTGGGGGTGTGGGCTGGCGCGGGGGGGGAGGGGGGGGCCGCGCCGTGCGTTTATTTTCGCCCGCAGCCGCGGGGGTGCCCCGGGCGCTGCCGCCCCCCGCGCTGGGCGGCGGCGGCGCGGCGGCGGCGCGGCGGGCGATCAGGCAGCGCGCTGAACCCCTATGTGTCGGTGCCTGGCGGGGTCCTGCCTCCGGAGCCCGTGCGGGGATGTCTGGGAGACCCCGCGCCGACTGCTGCTCAAACATCACGGTGAGTTTCTTACAATGCAGCAATTTCGCTTTAAATCGCTTAACTCCGCTACCTGCGGCGGCGGCCGGGGGGGCGCCTGCCCCCTCCCCGGCCACCGGCCCGGCCGCCTCTTCCCCCTTCCCTTCCCCGCGCCCCGGCCCCGCCGCCCCCGGACAGCCTCCCGGTGCGGCGGCTGCGGGTCACGTCTCCGGAATACAATGTACCTCCCGAAAAGGAGACGTCGCCCTCCGCACCCCCCGCACCCCCCTACACCTCCGCACCCCACCGCCCGAAAAGAGGGGGGTGGGGGGCGCGCCGGCGCCCCCTCCCCCCCCCCCCCCCCTCCCGCTGCCTCCGGGAAGCGCCCTGCTCGTCCCCACCTCCTCCCGGGCGAGGAGGAGGAGGCGGCCGGGGGGGGGGGGGGGGGCGGCTCGGGGAGAGGCCGCCGGTTCGCGCTGCCGTGACTCGGTGTTGCTGTCTCGGTTGCCGGCCTGGGTGTCCCTGTGCCCCCCCCCTTCCTTGCGCCGCGCCCCGCCGCCCCGCTCCACTCCTCCTCCTCTTCCTCCCGAGGAAGAGGCAGGGATGCCCTGGGATGGCTCCGGGAGCGCAGGCACGGAGGGTTTGCCATGTCGGGGTGTGAACCCCTCCGTCGGCGCCCGCAGCCGGCGCCACGGCCTCCCGGGAAGCCGCAAACCCGGAGCCCGTCCCCGTGGCACCGGTTGAGCCCGGGGAAAGCGGCGGGGGGACACACACCGTCCGCTGGCAAAAGCACCTGCCTGGCTTGGGGGCTCGAGTGGGCGCCTTACGGCTCCCGAGTTCTCCCTCGCTGCCTGAAAAATACGTTGAATAAACTACAGTTCGTTGCTCTTCAAATTCTCTTCTAGTTTTCATTTGTCGGCCGCTCGCGGCTTCATTCCGAGTTGGATTTACCGTTTCCGTAGGGTTTTGGCTTTGCCTTTTTTGCGTGCGTGGTCCCAGGCTCGCAGGTTTGGTCTCTGTGGGCTCCGTAGTTTTCTGGAGGTTCAAATCCAGCGTTTGCGGACTGAGTTTTTCCCTCTGTTTCGTTTCGGGTGACGCCGTCTGTCCCCCTTGCCCACAGGTCTGGTGCCGTGGCGGTACCCAGGTACCGTAACTTCGGCGTACGTCTGACCCAAAGGGAAACTGAGGCACAGGGGGGGGGGGCTTTGGGGTTCCTCTTCCCCCCACACAAGTTCAGGTGCAGGGGGACTCTGTCCTGAGCGTGGACTCGGCCTGTGGGCGCAGCCCTGCTCGCGGACGGTGTTTCTGTGGCCGCGCCGGTGGGTGCCGTGCCGGTGGGTGCCGTGCCGGTGGGTGCCCCGCCGCGCCTGCCATGCTCAGGGCGAGGGTTTGATGCGTGGCGTCGGTCTGGGGCTGGTTCCTCGTCCCCTGGTGCCTGTGTTGACGCTTTCTCTTTACGTTTGAACGCTGAAATACTTCACTTTTTTGCTGCCAGTTCTTTGACACGTGAACCAATTGCGCTGATCTTGGATTTCTGAATTATTTTTATCGTATTGCTACGGTATATTATCACAGCGTTATGTTACCGTGTTATTATGCTACTGTTTTGTTATTTATCTCATTGTATTATTTTACTATGTTATTTACTTGGTTTGTTATACGATTAATTTGTTTTCTGTCTCTGTTTTGGCACTTTCTGTGCCTGTTTTGGTTTATTACGTGATCATTGTTACTATTATGCTTTCTAGAGTGAGAGGACAATGGCATAGGGACACCTTTACCCTGTCAGTTGTCCAGCAACCTTCCTTGTGTAACTTCAAAGTAAGAGGCAGGCGAACGATGGCTCCCGGCCCGCGCGGGCAGCAGCGTGGCGGTTAGTTTTGCGAGTCGCATCCTTGGCTCTCGCGGCCGCCCTGCTCCCGTGCCCGCGAGGTGCCACCTCTCCATCCTGGGTTTCTTCCCTCTTGTCCTAAAAGCAGCAGCTGGGGGCGAGGAGGGAAGGCAGCGTTCTGGCCCCAGCAGTGGGAGAGGCCTTGGTCCCTCTTGGCACCGCCGGGGCTGCCGCTCGGGCCCGTCTGGCGTTTCCACCAGCGCTCCTCGGCCGCAGCCGAGCTCCTGCCTTGCCCCAAAAACTATTTTGCTGCTCCGGTGCCGACCCACCGCCTCGTGCCAGCAGGGAGCTGGACGTGCACCGCCACTTGTTTCTGTGGTGGACGTATTTCTCGTAGCTCGGAACGCTGGGACAAGGTGCTAAGGGGTGCTGGCCTCGTGGTTTTATTTGGATGCGAATTGGCGTAGCGTCCCCCGGCTTAAAGCCGAGCGGGTTCTTTTATTTCAGTGTGTAAAATGTTGTGATGCGAAATTGGAAGTGACGCGCTTGTCCGGTCTCTCCCCGTCCCCTGCATGCACGTACGTGGCCTGGCTGGAGCCCCCTGAGTAAGAGAATGGAGGCTGCAAGTCAAGTCCATGTAGTATGTCCTGAGTAAGAGAGTGGAGGCTGGAAGTGAAGCGCCGTGTAGTATGTCCTGAGTAAGAGCGTGGAGGCTGGAAGTGAAGCGCCGTGTAGTATGTCCTGAGTAGGAGCGTGGAGGCTGGAAGTGAAGCGCCGTGTAGTATGTCCTGAGTAGGAGCGTGGAGGCTGGAAGTGAAGCGCCGTGTAGTATGTCCTGAGTAGGAGCGTGGAGGCTGGAAGTGAAGCGCCGTGTAGTATGTCCTGAGTAAGAGTGTGGAGGCTGGAAGTGAAGCGCCGTGTAGTATGTCCTGAGTAAGAGTGTGGAGGCTGGAAGTGAAGCGCCGTGTAGTATGTCCTGAGTAAGAGTGTGGAGGCTGGAAGTGAAGCGCCGTGTAGTATGTCCTGAGTAGGAGCGTGGAGGCTGGAAGTGAAGCGCCGTGTAGTATGTCCTGAGTAGGAGCGTGGAGGCTGGAAGTGAAGCGCCGTGTAGTATGTCCTGAGTAGGAGCGTGGAGGCTGGAAGTGAAGCGCCGTGTAGTATGTCCTGAGTAGGAGCGTGGAGGCTGGAAGTGAAGCGCCGTGTAGTATGTCCTGAGTAGGAGCGTGGAGGCTGGAAGTGAAGCGCCGTGTAGTATGTCCTGAGTAGGAGCGTGGAGGCTGGAAGTGAAGCGCCGTGTAGTATGTCCTGAGTAGGAGCGTGGAGGCTGGAAGTGAAGCGCCGTGTAGTATGTCCTGAGTAGGAGCGTGGAGGCTGGAAGTGAAGCGCCGTGTAGTATGTCCTGAGTAGGAGCGTGGAGGCTGGAAGTGAAGCGCCGTGTAGTATGTCCTGAGTAGGAGCGTGGAGGCTGGAAGTGAAGCGCCGTGTAGTATGTCCTGAGTAGGAGCGTGGAGGCTGGAAGTGAAGCGCCGTGTAGTATGTCCTGAGTAGGAGCGTGGAGGCTGCAAGTCCCATGTAGTATATCCTGAATAGGAGTACGGAGACTGGAAGTCAAGCCCCATGTAGTATCCGCTGAGTAAGAGCATAGAGGCTGGAAGATCCCCTGAGTCAGAGCATGGAGGCTGGAAGTGAAGCCCCGTGTAGTATCCCCTGAGTAGGAGTACGGAGGCTGGAAGCCGTCGGGAGCCCCTAAATAATGCTGCATCCTGCAGGGATTTAATCCTTAAATATCTCATCGAGTCTTTTTTTTTTTTTTTTTTTTTTTTTTTTTGAGGGGAGGGGTGGGAGGAGGCTCTTTGTGTCAATCGCAGGGGGGACACGGGGAGTGTGGCGGAGTTTTGCGTGCAGCTTTTGGGGGCTTCATGCCGGGGGTGTTTCCCGTTGCGCGGCTGAGGCTGGGCTTCCCGAGCATTTTCCTCTTTTATTTCCCCAAGGAAAAAAAGAAACCAAAGCGGAGGGGAACGGTTTGCGACTCGGTGTTTCTTTCCACTTGAATTTTCGCGACGTGAGAGACTTTCGTGCTAAATTTAAGTCGCTATAGGAAAGAGGAACGTTGAAAATGCATCCTCAAAACCGTCACGTTAGCAGCGTAGGGTTTTTCTCAGTAGTAGCTACGTTTTATCCTGTAGTAGAGTGGAATTTTTGGTGTAAAAAAACAGGCAGATTGCCACCACCGCTCTGTTACCGCACTCTTTGCTTCTCGCAGGTATTTCGGTGCGGAGCTCGATGTGTCCGCATGAACCGGGTGTCTCGAGCTCCCGCCATCCCTCGAGCTCCCGCCATCCCTCGAGCTCCCGCCATCCCTCGAGCTCCCGCCATCCCTCGAGCTCCCGCCATCCCTCGAGCTCCCGCCATCCCTCGAGCTCCCGCCATCCCTCGAGCTCCCGCCATCCCTCCGCCACGGCCGGTTGGCGAAGCCAAAGCTTTTGTTCCTTCACCCCTTCCCTACCTGCTCCTGCAAGGGGGCTGCGGTGTGCGGAGCTGTCAGACCCGCTCCCCTCGCTCATCCCGCTGCGAGTAGACCCCCCCGTTGCGCCTCCGTCACGTTTCCCCGTTCCCCGCCGGCGGTGCCTTCCCTACTCAGAGAGTTCGTTTTTTCCCGTAATCGGGGAATTAACGTTTCTGTTCCGGTGCAGAGCCTGAGGAGCGTCCTCGTCTGCCGGCTGCGGGTGACGCCGCACCTTTCCCTCCTCACTACTAAGAGCAGCAGCTCCTGGTGTAAATCCTCCGCTCCCCCGTGTCCGTTTAGAAGCGGTTTGGCCCCAAAACCCCCATTTTTGGCAGCGGCAGCTCCGTCGGCACCTGCATGGGAACGTTCGTTTTTCGCCTCTCCTTGGGCCGTATTTGTCACCCATCAGGCGGGTGTCACTTATTTTCCATAGAAAACGTCTCCGTTGTGCCTTGGGTTCGATGCGGAGTGGGAATGTGGCTGGGGGGGTGTATTATGGGATGGATTGGGCTTGAGGAGCGCTGTTTGAGAGCTGAAATACCCCAAACCCCTTGGAAAAGGCCATCACGGGTGCACCAGCTCGGAGCCTCGTCTTCCTCTGCCTTTTACCCGGCTGGGTTTGGCAAAGCTGGGAAAATTCGGCTCCGCGTTTCCGCAAGTTTATTCAGTGTAAACCCCGAGCTCTGCCGCGCCGCACAAAATCCCCAACCACCGTCGGGCGACGGATCCAAAACCCCGCCGCGGCGGCTTTGTCCCCCCGTGAACCCCCTCACGCTTCTCCTCCAACCCCCATTCCTCCTCCTGCCCCCAACCCTCTCTCCTCGCCTTCTCCGGCAGCAAATGTAACCCGATTTTTATCCTTTTCCTCGCCGTCCCGGAGAGAGCGGAGCATCCGCCGGGAAAACAAGGCTCTCCCATGGCTCGTGGAGGCCGGAGGCCGGGGCTGGCTGCAGGCAGAGGGCAAAAATACTTCGGTTTACATTCAGCGCGTGTTTGGAAGCGGTTTCTGCTGCCATAAGGAGTTGAAACATTCGTCGCCGTTCCGACAAAAAGGTCAGGGATCTGCGTGCGACGATGCGTTCACCTGCACCGAGTTGGGTGGTTTGGTTTGGTTTGGTTTTTTTGGCCGCATGTCGGACAATTTCTGGGCTATTTTCTGAAGAGAATTGTTGGGAGAGCTTAAAACTGTCAACATTTCTGTTTTCTTGGTGTTTCTTTTTTTTTTTTTTCATCAGCTGTCATTAAAAGCGGCGGCCACTGACGGCTTTCCAGCCTCTGGGGAGGTGCTGCAGGTTCAGGCCTGTTTCCCGACAGGACTCTGCGTATTGAGTGTGTTTCTCCTGGGTTTTGGGTGTTGATTTTTTATTTATTTATTTTTTTTTTTCTCTCTTGAAATTTTCTCCCCCCTTAAAAATAAATCCCACCGTTGCGTTCGCCAGTCCCGGTGCTGCGCCTCCGCCGTCGGAGGCTCGGGGCTCGTAAATCTGCGTGGTGGAGGAGGCCTTCCCCGCGGGATTCACCTCTTCTGCGGAGCGAGGGCACGCGTCCGCCAGCACCGCACACCTTTCCCAAGCGGAAAAAAATCCCGCCGGGATAAGGCCCAACGACAAACCCACGAGCGATAGCTCTAAATTTGAACCAAAAAAGCGCCACGGCGGCTCGTGGAGGTAAACGGGGAGCGTTTGCCAAGCTCCTTCCCCGCATCTTCCTCTTCCTCCCCCCCCCCCCCCCCCCTTCCAGCCCCAGCGAGTTTCTCCCTCCTTCCCCGCCAAGCCAGCGCTTTGCTCCCATTGTATTCCTCCTCCTCCTCCCGCTGCGGTCGAGGGAATGCGAGTCTGGAAATGATTTCGAGCAAAAAAAGCTCCCAAGTAAATCCTGCGCTGCGCAGGGGGAGGGGAGGGCGGGCGGCCCGGGACGGTGCAAGTCCTCGCCGCCGGGGAAAACGATTCCCTGACCCAGAAATGGGACATTTCCCGGCAGCGCCTCGGGACGGGGCAGCGCTGGGAGCGTCCTCGCCGCGGCGTGGCCTCGTCCCTGCCGCTGCTGCGAAGGCAAAGCTTGTCCGGCGCGGCAGAACGGGCGGGTGGGGGAAGGAGTTACGGTGATGCCGGGCAGGAGGACTCGCTTTGGTGGATTTAATCGGTTTTTTTACCGTCATAGTTAACTAGAAACCGTATGCCGGTGAGTTTTACTTCGTTTTTAGCAGCGTTCCCGTAGGAAGAAGCATCCGGTGCTGCTCTTGGGCAGCCCTCACCTGCAGCTCCCGCCTGCCTGTGGCTCGAGGGAGCCACATCCTGGGATTTTCCTCTTTCCACCGGGGAAGTGGGGAGTCTCACGCTCCTGGATTTTCCACCTGTCCCAATGGAAACGGCGAACAAACGCCGCCGGCTTGCTTCGGCAGTCGAGAGTAATTTCCCGGGGAAGGAGGATGTAAGTGCAGCATCGCTCATTTACGAGTCTTCTTCCTTTTCACCGCTCGAAAGCACCTACTAAAAGAGTTAGAAAATAATTTTCCCTCCACACGTGGTCTTCAAAAATAAAGAAATCCCTGGAGGAGAGCACGCAGACTTTGGTTGCTGCAGTACCCACCTGAAGGGCTGGAAATGAAACGGGAGCTCCTGGAGCCCCAGGCGGCTGAAAGAAGCGCCGAGCGCGGCATTCAGCTGGATATCGGAGAGCCTGGTAGTAACGGAGACATCCCCGGGAGCATCCCGGAGGGAATTCCGCAGCGCAGCAAGTGACAATCTTAGGAGAATACTTGGGGGGAGAAAAAAAAAAAAAAAGTCACCTCGGTGACCTCAGATTTGACTTGTTTCCTCGAGATTCGTGGGATTGGAACTCCTGGGGCCTGTTCCAAACCGGGATCATCGCCCCTTGTGTCGTACAAGATGGGTTTGTTGTTCCCTCTGTTTCCAGCTCCGGATCCGGCGGATGTTGGAACCCTCCATTCCTGGTGGCTGGAATTTTACGAGTGCTGTGATCTCCGAAACGGGTGTAATGCTCCGGGCGTACTTCGTGGCGCGGAGGAATTGTTCTCCGACGCTCCCTGTTTTGTTGGGATTTGTCCCGGGGAGCCATCACCTTTTGGAATTTTCACGTTAATTTCTGGGTTATAGGGAATTTATAATACAGATAGCCAAATCTGGCCGCACCGCCAGAGCCCGGCGAGTTTTATTGCAGGGAATTCCTACCTTAACCCCTGAATGGAAAAAAGGAGCACCTTGTCCATCCCTGTCTTTCCAATTTATATTTATATTGCGCCCTAAGGCTTCAAACAGACCCGTTGCCCTTAAAATCTCCGCGTTTCTGCTTTTTTTGGGGTGGTGGTTTTATTTTGGGTTTTTTTTCTATTTTTTTTATTGGATTAGGTCGTCGGGATCGGTGGTGTAACGGCCCTTCTCTATTTTTTTCCTTTACAGTATGACTGCATAAAGCAAATATGTTCTGTATCTCCTCTCCTACCCATAGTTGGCACAGAGTTGCTAAAAGCAAGAGGTTAGTAAAACACGAGCGCTCTCCTCCCGTCCTGGGCCGTGTGTGTGTGGGGGGGGTGTCCCGGTGAGGCTAACGAGGGTTATTCCTAACGAGCAGTAATGGGGTGGGATGGAAAATCCCAGGGAGGAGCGAAGCCTTGTCGTTAATTCTTATTTTTACGAAGGAATAGCGGGGCTACAAACCGCCCTGCTCCCAGGGGTGGAATTTGTTGACGTCGTTGGGTCAAAACGGTGGTTTAATTACTCCTGGAGTGGCTGCGGAGCCCTAATTAGGGTGATGGTGCCAGGGTGGAAGCTGGACCTCGCGCCCCGTTTCCCTTATTACTTCAGGCGTCGTCTCCAAAAACTTCCAGACAGAGTTTTCACGCCCAGAGGGGACTTTTTGCGCGTAACCTTCTCCTCTAGCGCGGCGACGGTTGCTTTCTAATTACGGCCAGAGGAGGATTTATGGAATTGGCCGGATCGAGTCGCCAGCCGGTGAAAAGAAAAGGCGTTGAGAAATCCATTGGGAGAGCGGCGAAATGTGGGAAACGCTAATTCCAAGCTTAAAAATAGGCGTTTGTCGTCGGTATGTTCAGAATCCGGGCTGTTGCCTTTTTTAAGTTTCTGCTAGGGGGAAAAAAAAAAAAAAAAAAAAAAGAAAAAAAGAAAAAAAAACCCAAACAAAAAACAACCCCCCCAAAAAAACGTGCGAGTGTTTATACTTCAAATATTTATTAGGACCGTGGAAATAAAAGATAACCGGTTTAGTTTCTGAGTTGGGGGGGTTGTTTGCTTAGAAACGTGAGCCCCCGGGTGGATTTCTGGAGGAATCCTTTCCTCAAATCCTGTCCTGGGGAAAGCCACCGCATTCCTGCAGGTCCGCTGCATTGAAATGGAGATTTCCTCGATTCCCGGCAGGATTCTTGCGGAGTCTGCAAATCCCTCAATGCAGAAATTAGAATTTCCAGCTTTTTTCCAGCTTCACACCCCCACACCCCCCACCCCAAAGATGCTTTTGTCGGGGAAATCAGAATTTCCAGCTTTTTCCCCCCCTGGAAGATGCTTTTGTCGGGGAAATCAGAATTTCCAGCTTTTTCCCCCCCTGGAAGATGCTTTTGTCAGGGAAATCAGAATTTCCAGCTTTTTTCCCCCCTGGAAGATGCTTTTGTCAGGGAAATCAGAATTTCCAGCTTTTTTTTCCCCCTGGAAGATGCTTTTGTTGGGGAAATTAGAACTTCCAGCTTTTTTTTTTCCCTGGAAGATGCTTTTGTTGGGGAAATTAGAACTTCCAGCTTTTTTTTTTCCCCCTGGAAGATGCTTTTGTCGGGGAAATCAGAATTTCCAGGTTTTTTTCCCCGCTGGAAGATGCTTTTGTTGGGGAAATTAGAACTTCCAGCTTTTTTCCCCCCCCCCGGAAGATGCTTTTCTTGTCGGGAGGTTTGCCCTTCTCACCCACCCGACGCACCTTGTGGGTTTATTTTATTATTTTATTAATTATTTTTTTTCAGAATGGATAAATCTGCTGGGATGCTGGGGGGGGTGGGGTGGGGGGTGGGGAAGAGGATGACACCGGAGAAATAGGGACCTTCTTTGTACGCGTGCTTGCGATTCCTGTTGTTGCTCGTAGGATTTGCAAACACACCTTGAGCGGTCCAAAAACCGGGATATTTTAAAATCCCTTTCTGGAGTATAAACCGCCAGTCCTCAAGCCTGGAGAAGGTCCACGAGGTTAATTAATTAACGGTGAGGTAACGAGGAACAGGGGTTTCCCCGCTGACGGTAACGGAAACCTCGTACGCAGCGGCTGGTGTGACCCATTGCGATTGGGTTGCCGCGATTTACCTCCAGCTCCGGAATTTCTTGGGATAAAAATATCTGCGGTTTCAGTGGAGTTGCCAGGTGGATCGTCGCTGGGTGGAAGAATCGTTAAAATCCACGGTGGTTTATCGTCGATATCCCGGTGATCACAGGGATAATTGGGCCCTCGGAGCGGGAGACAAACGAAGCGATGCGGAGCTACTGGCTCAGGGAAGGAGAAACTCCGGCGGGCGCTTTTCCTTTTATCCCGTGATTTTCCCGGAGGCTTTCTTCCTGTTCCCTGGGGAAGCTGGTGATAAATTTAACCCTTGATGGCGTGAAAGAGAGAGTGGAGGAAATATTTGGTGCTTCCCTCACGGAAATGTGCTCGCCAGCAGGTTCCCATCTCCTCCGCTCGCTTTTCCCAGAGGATTTTTTTTTTTCCATTTGATTTTTCTCGCTTTTTAGAGTGTCGCCGATGCTCTCAGCAGACCCTGGTGGCTTCTTGCATCTTTCCACCCGTGACCTTGAGAAGAGGCAGCCTGAGAAAATCGAAGGCGTCAAAGTCAGCGTTAATAAAACCGAAAAGAAAATGCCAAATCGGGGGGGGTGGGGGGGGTGGGGGTGAGGACATAAACTTTCCGCACGAGGTGTAATTGAGTCTTCCTCGGCGGAGAGAGGAAAAGGGACCGTGTCTGGAAGAGGAAAATATTTGCTCGAGACGAGGAAAACTTCCTCGGGCCGCCCGGCTCCCTCTCCCGAGCCCTTTTCGAGGCTTCTGAGCCACGCTACGTGTATTTTAAAATCACATTTTGGTTTTCTCCGAAGAGTAGGGACGGAGGAAAATCCAACCAGCGAGGTGACTGGTCTGTTCAGTCACAAAAACTGGGGCGCGCTGCGTGTCGAAGGCCGGTGTCGGGGACAGAGGAGGGGTCTGTTTGCGGCAGGGGGTATCTGGGGGGGGCTTTTCCAGCCAGAATCCCACCGGGGCGTAGTAATCCCGTAGTAGAAGCGAGGGAGAACGATGGGCTGTAAAGAAACGCGTTACTCTCATCGCCATCTGGGTATCCTGGCTCGCCGTACCGGGCCACCTCCTCTTCCCGTCATCCCGGGGATGCGCCGCGGCGGCGCCACGGGTGCCGGTAACGCGGAGTATCGATGGATGAGACGCGGCGAAGCTGGATTCTCCAGGCGTGGAAGCGTTGGGGCGCCCGGCCCCTGGACGACACCTCACCGTTGCAGAGCAGATCCGGCGTCTCCGCTCCAGCCGCATCCACGGATCCGGCCCCTCCGGACGACGTTCCGCCGTCTCGGTCTTTTTGTTGGGTTTTTCGGAAGCTCCTGGCGAGGCCATGAAGGAGGAAGAAGGGAAGAACCTTCCCGCTGGATAACCCGCGGATTTTGGGGCTTTGTGCCCGCTGCTAAGAACCGCTGCTCCTCCTGGGCAGGATGAGGCCTTTCTCCCCCCTCACGCTACGATCCAAAGCGCTCACCATCTCGTTTTTCCCCGCGTCTTGCGCAGGTAATTAGCGGCTCGGCGCCGCGGTTCCGCTCTCCGTCCCCTTCTCTTCGCTCCGTCCAGGCTCTCCTCAGCTTCCCGGGCGTTCCTGGTGTAACACCAAATAGATTCTAATCATTATCTCTAATTACAAAGGGAAGCGAAATCACGGGGGGATAATAATTGTAGTGTCTTAAATACGATAAAACAAAGAATAATTAACAATTACGGAGCGGGCTGCGGATAGGACTCCGACGGCAGAAGGGGCTCCTTTTCCCCACGGGACCTTGCTGGAATAATCTGGGAATTAGGGGATGTGGCTTCCCCCTGCTGTGGGAGAAGGAAAACCGCCTGGAATCTCTTCCATTTATTTATTTTTCAATTTTTCTGCCTGTTTTTTTTTAAGAGCTGAAGCGGGTCATAAAGCTCAGCGTTTCCCTGATGCCGGCAAAAGGCTTTTCCCTGCATCGTTCCCGGCTCCGCGAGCACGCGGCGTGCGGGCGAGACCTAAAAATAATCCACTATCGAGTCTTACCGTGTCATAAAATCGAGCCGGACCTACTCGCCGCGGCCCAAATGCTTCGACGCGGCTCTTGCCAAAAGATGGTCCCGGAACAAAACGGGGAGTTACTGGTCGAGGCAACCAGGATAAAACGAGCGTGGGACGGTGACACTGAAAGCAGGTTGGGGTTTTATTTCCCCATCATCTTCCTGTTCCTGTAAACGGGGCGAAATTCCGCTTCCCCGACGGCTTTAGCGTGGGCGTCAAGCATTTTCCCAGCTCATTTTTTTAAAAAAAAATTAAAATCGTTGACAAAGCACGGTCCTAAGCGCAGCCCTGCGTGCGCGACCTGCCGTTGTCGGGGGGGTGACGCCAGAAGCGTCGGATTGTGGCGTCGGGATGGGATCAAACTCTGGAAATAACTTTTTAGGGGGGGGCGTGCGGGAAGCCCCCACTTGGGGTGCCGGCCCCCGGATTTGAGCGCCAAGCGCGTCTCATCTGTTGAAAAAACGTTTTAACATCGTTTAAAACGGCGCCGTAGAGGTTTGATTCGTACGGGAGCCACGTGATGGTTTGTCTCGAGGGTCTTTCTTCCCCCTCCCCACCAGATCCCAACGCGATTCCCGGGCGATTCGGAGGAGGAAAGGGCCCAAAGTACGGGAGCGCGAAAAGCCGGGCAAGGTCGGCGGTGGGACCGGGAAGGTGCGACGCCAATCCCTTAACGAATGATTCCTCTTATTTTTCATTTGCTTTGAGCACGTTTTTCTCCGCTGACATCCCAACTCCCCTGCCCCGCCGCTCGGGACATCACGCTTGCTCCTCTCCGGGCGCGACGCTTGGTTAAATCCCGGTGATTTTATCGCGCGGATTTAAGGAATGACCGTAGATTTCTCTCCGGGGGGAGAATTCAGGCCGCTGGGGGTTCCGCCTGCTTCTCAACACCGCTTGCATTTAACAATTTTTAACAGATTCGGGCTCCCCCCCCCCCGCCCCTCCCTCCCATCCGTTAATTAGCGATAACGGACCCGACCCACCTGAAAAAAAAAAAAAAGAAATCAGACCAGGAATATTGCCTCTGCCCAACAGCGATTCCCGCGCGGAGCTCGGGGGTCGGGAGCCGCTCTCCTCGCCGGGGCGCGGCCGCCGTACCGCATCGTTTGACAAAACGCTTTTAATTTCCTCCTCCCGAGCCGGCTGTAATCAATACCGAGTGACAAGGCAGAAATCCAGGTAGCAAACCAGCTCGTTAATTCGTAAATCCATCCCCCTCCCCCCCCCCCCCCCCCCCCCCCCCTCCAGGGCTCCGTTACGGGAGCAGGGGCAGAAAGCCGGAGCGGAAAAAAACTTTATAAATATAAATAGATAAATTTGAAGGGGGGGGTTGGCGCAGCGCTCCGCTCCCGGGGGGCTGCGCCGTTGCGCGCGGGGGAGGTTTGCTCCGTCCCACCGTTCGGTAGTTGCTTCGTTTTTCCTAAATTGCTCGGCGGAACGTCAGAAACGGCGGAAAAATTAAAATACGGCGTCTTGGCGGCGGCGGAGCGGCGGTGCCGGCTCTTGGGGCGACGGGGCTCTCCGGGCTAATTAATCAAGCGGGCTGGGAGCTTTGGCTGTCATATTTAGGTTATTCATTTAGCAGGCCTGGAAATAATTACGGGCGCTCGTTAAAAAGGCAGGTTGTTCAGTACCACGGGCTGCACGTGACAGGTGTGTTCATCCCGCCGTGAGTTTCTCCGTTTTTTGCTTTTTTCAACCTGTTGAAGCGGCCGATTTGTTGGGTTTTTTTTTTTCTCGTTATCTGAATCTTTATTAATTGTGTCTCGTTAAGGAGTTTCATCCTGCGCCTCCAAACCCCGAGGTTTGGAGCTGGTGTGAGAAAAAGAGGGGAAACACTGGGGAAGAAAAAAAAAAAAACCACCACAAAACTCAAACTCCCACTATTTTTCCCTAAAACTGGTTGTAAAAAGGGGTTTCCACCTGCCGATCCACCAGATCACCCGGTGCCGGATCTCGGGTTATCGGTGGAAAATCCTGGATTTCACCTCCTGAAGCAAAACGCCTCTGAAAATGTTTTGCCCCCCCCAGGGAAGACCGAGGGGTAAATCCACATAAACGTGGGATTTTGGGGATCCGAGTTATTGCCCCGCCACGGTGCCGGGATCTGCTCCGCCGAGGATCCCGGTGCTGAGGATCCCAGGAGGTCCGTCAGCTGGCTGGATGCCCCGTGTCGAGGTGAAAATAAGTCAAAAAGCTGCCGGTTTGGGGGTTTGGGGTGAAACCAAAGCCCCGGGTTGGGGAAAACCGGGACGAGCGCCGGAGGGACGGGAGCGGCGTCGGGATGAGCCGATCCCTCGGCGCTGGGGCTGGGGATCCACCCAGCGGCGTCCCGGCTCGCTGGCGTTTTTGCTGGGATTTTTAGGGATCCACACGCTGCCGGGCTGGGTATGCTCCTTAGTGGGTTCCCCCCAATTTTTTTTTTTTTTTTTTTTTTTTTTTTTAATAGTAAAATTTTGAATAAATCCATTTCAACGGCCAACGTGGGCTTTTTGGCTTCCCGGTTGTCCCGCGCCACTTTGGAGGGGTGACGGGATTCCCCTCCGGACCCCCCCTTTGGGGTTTGGGGGGGTGAGGTTTAGGGGTTTTTTTAGGTTTTTGGGGGGTTTTGGGGTTTTTAAGGTTTAGGTTGTTTAGCGTTTAGTGGTTTGGGGGGTTTTAGGGCTAAGGGGGTTTAGGGGTTTTATGGGTTTTAGGGTTAATGGGGTTTAGGGGTTTTAGGTTTTTAAAGTTAAGGTTTTTTAGGGGTTTTAGGCTTAAAGGTTTTTTAAGTTCAGGTTTTTTAGGATTTTTAGGGGTTTCGGGTGTTTTGGGTTTAGGGGGTTTAGGTTTAAGGATGTTTAGGGTTTAGATTTTTTAGGGTTTTTAGGCTTAAGGGTGTTGGTTTAGGGTTTAGGGGGTTTAGGGTTTTAAAGTTAAGGCTTTTTTAGGGTTTTTTAGGATTTAAGGGGTTTAGGTTTAAGGGTGTTCAGGGGTTTTAGGGTTTTTAGGTTTTAGGGTGTTAAGAGGTTTTAGGGTTTAGGGGTTTAGGGTCAAGAGGGTTTAGGGGTTTTAGGCTTTTAAAGTTAAGGGTTTTTAGGATTAAAGGTTTTTTAAGGTAAGGTTTTTTAGGATTTGGGGGGGGGGGTTAGGGTTTAGGGGGTTTAGGTTTAAGGGGGTTTAGGGTTTTTAGGGGGTTTAGGGTTAAGGGGGTTTAGGGGGTTTAGGGTTTTAGGTTTTTAAGGTTTAGGTCGTTGAGCGTTCAGTGTTTTTAGGGTTAAGGGTGTTTTAGGGGTTTTAGGTTGTTTCGATTTTTAGGCTGTGTAAGGTTTTTATCGTTAAGATTGTTTAGGATTTAAGAGTTTTTAGGCTTAAAGGTTTTTAAAGTTAAGTTTTTTTAGGGATTTTAGGGTTTAGGTTGGTGAGGGTTTTAGTATTTTTAAGGGGTTTAGGGTGTTAAGGGGTTTAGGGTTCAGCTTCCGTAGGGGTTTTTAGGGTTTTTAGGTTTAACGGGGTTGAGGGTTTTTAGTTTTAAGGGTTTAGTTTTAAGATTTTAGGGTTTAGGTAGTTTAGGTTTTCGGTCACTGGTCAATGTTGACCAGGAATCCGTTTCCAGAGGGTTCCAGAGAGTTCCACAGGGTTCTGTGGGGTTCCGCTGCATCCTATTGGCTGCAGCCTCAGCCAATCAGAGTTCACATCTCCCCTTCAGAACATTCCGGAACGTTACCGGGGTAGCGGGGGGAAGCCGAGCACGACGCGGGGGCTCTCCTGGCGTTAACCCGCTCTCTCCCTCTCCGCTTTTTGCAGTTGACATGGATGATGAAGACGGCCGGTGCCTGCTAGATGTAATTTGGTAAGTCGCACCGCGGCGCTCCGGCGCTCCCCTGCCCTCTTGGGGTGGGCACCGGGGGGGCTCAGCCCCCCACCGCCCCTTCCCCGGTGCCGGGTTGTGTCTCCCAACACCCAAAACTCCTCCAAGGTGTAAACCACGAAAACACACCGGCTGTACAAACCCTCCTGGTTGACGGCGGGGGGGGGGGGTTGGAGCTGGGGAGGGGGGGCTCGGGGCTCCTCCGGGGCTGTGCCGGGGAGGCGGGGGGGAGGTTTAACGGAATTTCGCGTGAGGAAAGCGCGGATCCCACGCAGGAATCCCGTTTGGGATCTCTCGGTGTCCCCAGGTGGGCGTTTTGTTGGGATTTTTAGGGATCGACGCGCTGCGCTCCCGTCCTTACCATCGGCAGCACCGGGCTGGGGACGCTCGCCAGCGGGTTCCCCCGATTATTATTATTATTTTTTACATTTTTGGATGAATCCCTTGCAACGGCCAACGCGGGCTAATTTCCCCCAGGGGTTTAGGGTGATTAGGAAGCCGTTGGTAATTGGGGCTTCACGCAATTAACCGGGGGGAAGGGGAGCGAGGGGCAGCGTCGGTGGCGTGGGAGAGGCCAAGTGCCCGGCGAGCACCGGTCCACGTGGTCGAGCCGAGCCTCCGTGGCACGGGTGGGTGTCCAGCGTCGTTAGCCCTCAATTAAGTGGCGGCGTTAATTAGAAACACGCCTTTCCGAAGGGGATCACGCGCTGCGTCCCTAAACGCTTTCGTCTCGTTGTTTTTGCAGCGACCCTCAGGCCTTGAACGATTTTTTACATGGATCCGAAAAGGTGAGCGGCAACTCGATTCTCTTCACCACGACAACACCTGCACACCCATTTTCCTTCAATTTATTTATTTATTTTTTTTTAAAATAATGAGGTTTTTTTTTTCTAAAGAAAGCCCACCCCCCGAGTTTCAGGATCCTTTTTAGCTTCGAGGAGTTTGTAGGACCCCGGCCACGCGCTCCGGGCAGCTCTCGCATCGGGATTTTGGGGCGCTCGGAGCCGACACAGGCTGCGTGCCGGCAGGAGACGGGGACGGGGAGGGACTCGGCGCTTTCCATCAGCGCTCTGCATTTTATTTTAATTTTTTTTAATTATTTTTTTTTTTCCCCTCCATATTTTTTTTTTCATTCTCTATCTAAAGAAAATAAATAAAATCTTTTTTAATTACAGATTGACAGTGATGATCTCCTGGACAACACAGGGAGATGCAGCCAGTGCCTTTTTTGAAGGTGCTGGGGTATGTATTTTTTTAATTTATCCTCGGGGGAACGTCAGCTTAGAAACCTTTCCTTATATTTTTATTTTTTCCCCCCCCCCCTTTTTTTTTTTTCTTTTTTCTTCTTTTTTTTTTTTTTATTTCCTAGGCTTGTTTTTTTCATCCGCTTCCCAGGTGTAGGCAAAAAGGCAGGACGCAGGGATTATTCCCCAAGATTGGTAGAGAAACGGCCCCCACAGGTTCCCCCGTGGATCCTGGGGGGGGGGGGGGGGGGGGGGGGGGGGGAGGGGAAGGAAAAGTCGGTTTTCGCGTGCGGACGCGGCGGCGCATCTGACCTGGGGCGAGCTTGGAGCTGGAAAACGGGATGGAGGAGCCGGGGGTGCTGCCGTGCGGCAGGGAGAACTCGGAAAAACTCGGAAAAATCACTTGGGAGGAGGAAAATCCCCGTTCTCCCAGCTCCCCCGGGCTGGAGCGCTCCCTCCCCTTGCAGGCCGGGTGAAATGCATGGAAGTAAATCCTAAAAATCTTTTTTTTTTTTTTTTTTTTCCCCCCCCAAGAGCATGCGTTACTCTGCATGGATAACATTAAGCATGAAGGTCTCTTTGGGTTTGTTTTTTCCTTCCCCCCCTCCCCTCCCCCCCAGCCCCTATTTCCAGTTCCATTGTAATAAGAACCTGGATGATTATTTTAATTTTTATTTTTTTCCCTTCCATTTATGTTTTGGGTGGGTTGTTTGGTTTTTTTTGGTTTTACAAAGACCGTGGGTCGAGCTGCCGACACTCTTAACCCGTAGGCTTCCCTAGGAGTTGAGGTTCGCTTCCACGTGGATTTTTTGGATCCTTTTTGAGTAGATTTCTTCTTAGCAGATCTCTCGGAGCCGGCGGGGGCCCCCAGGGTCTGGCTGCGTGGCGCTTATCGGTTCCTGCCGCGGTTCCCCGTGGCGTGGCGCTCGCCGTACGGCAATATAGGGCTCTATAGGAGGGTCGCCTATAGCGTGCGCTGGGTTCACTCCCCCCACCCCCCCTGGGCTGAGGTTTCCCGGCGGTTTCCCCCCCCCCCTCCCCAGGTGATGCCCTTCCCCTTTCCCATCCCGTCATTTTTTAAGGGGGGGGGGGGGGGGGGGGGGAAGCGAGGGACACCCCCCCACCCCACCCCGAGCTCTTCGTTTGGGCAACGGCTCGAAGCTCAGAGCTTCCAACCCATCCTGGGGGCGCCTGTGACCCCCCCCCCCCCCACCGGGCAAGCGGGTGGTCTGCCGCCCCTGGGACGCGGCGGCGCGTTCCCCCCGGGGTGCCAGCTGCGGGGGGTGGCACGAGGGCACGGCGGGCCCGCTCCCCGCCGAGGTGGCCGGCCAAAAGCGTCACCTCCAAGCCCCCCTCCCCCCTGCCCCAGCTCAACGTCTCCTTCTTTCCTCTCCCCCTCCGCCGGCAGCTGCACGTCCAGGAGGCCTCCGGCAACCACCTGAGCGCCGAGCCCAGCCAGCCCCCCACCAGCGTGGACCTGGACTTTTTAGAAGATGACATCCTGGGCTCGCCGGCGGGCGGCGGGGCCAACCTGCAGAACTCGGAGCAGCCCTGCGACATCCTCCAGCAGAGCCTGCAGGAGGCCAACATCACGGAGCAGACGCTGGAGGCGGAAGCCGAACTGGATCTGGGCTCTTTCCAGCTTCCCACCCTCCAGCCGGTGGTGCAGGCGGCCTCGGACGGCACCCCGCAGATTTTCCCCGGCGGGGCCGACCTGATCGGGCTGCAGCCGCCCGCCGTCCTGACCCACCAAGCCCTGGTGCAGCAGTCGGTGGGGGCGGACGTGGTGAACAAGGCCATCAGCGTCCAGCCCTTCCTCCAGCAGGTGGGACCTGGGCAACGTCACCATCCAACCCATCTCCAACCTGCAGGGGTTGCCCAACGGCAGCCCCAGCGGCACGCTGGGCATCGGGCCCATCCAAGTGGTGGGGCAGCAGGTGATGGCCATCAACCAGCCGGCGCAGCAGATCATCGCCAAGCAGGTTCAACCCTCCCAGGTGGCCACCATGCCCGTCGGCAGCTACATCACCCAAACGGCGCCCGAGCAGCAGCAGGTCACCCTCGCCTCCGCGGGGGTCTCGCCGCAGAGCGCCGGGCTGGTCATCCAGAAGAACCTGCCGGCGGTGGCCACCACCACGCTCAACGGCAACTCCATGTTCGGGCGGCGTGGCCGGGACGCAAGGCTCCCAGCCGCTCACCGTCACCTCCAACTTGAGCAGCCCCCTGGTGCAGGCCCAGAACGTCATCATCCACAGGACGCCCACCCCCATCCAGCCCAAACCGGCGGGGGTCCTGCAGCAGAAGCTCTACCAGATCACCCCCAAGCCCTTCGCCTCCAACAACGCCACACGCTGACCATCCAGAACGAAGCGGCCCTGCAGCAGCAGAAGGCCCAGCAGAACCTGACCTTCATGGCCGGCAAAGCCGGGCAGAACGTGGTGCTGTCGGGCTTCCCCCAGGGGCTCCCAGCCAACGTTTTCAAGCAGCCGCCGCCGCAGCAGCAGGCCCTCAGCAAGCCCATGAGCGTCCACCTGCTGAACCAGGGCAGCAGCATCGTCATCCCCGCCCAGCACGTCCCCCAGGCCATGCTGCAGGGCCAAAACCAGTTCCTCCTGCCCGGGCAACTGGCGGGCGCCTCCGCCGTGCAGATCCCCCAGCAGCTCTCCGCCCTGCAGGCCAACATGGGGGGCCAGATCCTGACCACCTCCCACCCCGGTGGGCCAGGCCCACATCATCACCAGCCAAGGGCCGGGCGGGCAGCTGATCACCAACCAGATCCTCACCAACCAGAACATCGCCGGGCAGCTGAACCTGGGCCAGGTGCTCACCTCGCAGAACGCCCACGGCACCGCTCACATCCTCTCGGCCCCCATCCAGCTCCAGCCCGGCCAGGTGGGCCAGCCGGCCCTTTTCCAGATGCCGGTTTCGTTGGCGGGCAGCTTGACCACCCAAAGCCAACCCTCGGTAGCCGCCTCCTTGGGTCAGACGGGCCAAACGGTCATCCAGGGGGTGACGTTGCCCAACCAGGTGGCCATGCTCAACGCCCCGGAGAACCTGGGCCAGGCCGTGAGCATCCAGGCCTCCGCCGCCACCAGCAGCCAGAGCCCCGGCCTCGGCCAGCCGCAGCCGCTGCCCAGCGCCGACCAGTCCTCCATCCTCACCGTCCAGACCGCTTCCCAGCCGCCCGCCCCGCTCCAGCTCAACGTGCCGCCCCCGCCGCCCCCCCAGCAACCCGTCACTTCTCAAGCCAGCCCCGGTTTGGCTTCCAGCCCGGAGAAAATCATCCTGGGGCAAGCGGCCGCCGGAGCCGTCATCAACCAGGACTCCATGCAGATGTTCCTCCAGCAGGTCAGTAGAGCCCCGCTCCCGGCGGGTGCCGGCGGCCCGCTTGACCGGCGGCACGACCGCGCTATCGGCTTCGGTTGACGCGCCGCTCGCGCGAGGAGCGCTCCCGCGGTCCAGCGCCTTCCCCCAGCGCCGATCCCGTCCTCAGCAGGTGTTTAAAATCTTACCCGGGCGCCGCGAGCGGGTCTGGCGCGTCACCGAGCGCCGTCCCCCTCGCCGCACCGGAGCTACCGTCGCGGCACAGATGGCGGCAGCCCTGCTCGGGCTTCTCCCCCTTCGTTAGCTCGAGGCGGAGCTTTTCCATTCGTCGGGCAGCTCTAGAAGGCAGTGCAGCGAGGGCCGCGGCCGTCTCGTCGGGTCGTACGGAGGTAAAGGCTTCGGTGACGTTTTCGGCACCGCTGCAGGTGTTTTATTAAACTCACCAAGGTGGGGGAAGGTCTGTAACCCACCGACGTCCCCGAATAATCGGGAGCGCGAAGAGAGCGAGCGCTCTGATTAATTTTTTTTTTTTTTTTTTAATTAGTGGTGGTTTTAGTAGTAGTTGAATAGCGGGAAGCTTTAAAATCGGCGGGGTTTTTTTTTGGCGGAACGAGTAGCGCAGATCCGCGTCGACCCGTTTGATGTCGACCCGTTTGATGTCGACCCGTTTGATGTCGACCCGTTTGATGTCGACCCGGCATCCCGGCGTGATTAAAACCAGGCACCCAGGGTCGGAGTCGGAGCGGGCTCGGCGGGTTGAGGAAGCTCCCGATGCCGCTGAGATTCGGGAATAGAGGGAAGGCGACGGCGCAGCGCTCGTCCCGTCCCGGTTCCACCGGTTTCTTCCCCCCCCCCCCACTGTCTTAACGCGGGTGGTGACGCTCGGGCGTCGCGTCCACCCTCCTCCACCTGCTGAAGGCGGCGGCGTTGGGGGTGTTGCGGGGGGGGACACGACGGGCGCCGGAACCTTCTCCTGCGGGATCCCTCGTGCCGGGAACGCGGTGAGAGGGCGGGTGAAGGAGGAGAACGCCGAAATGCAGTTCCCGGAGGGAAAACTGGAAAACCCTACGCTGGGGGAGCAGCACAGCCGCGGGTTTGGCTGGCGGCCGCTGTCTCCCGGCGTTTGAATTTTCGGCGCTTGAATTTTCGGGGTTTGAATTTCCCCCCCCCCCGCTCGCCGGTACCCGGCTCTTCCCCCGGTCGGGATTTCTCCGCCGGGGCCGCCCGTAGTTGGCTCCGCGCGGGGGACGAGGAGCAGGGAGAAGCGCCCGGAACGAAGCGGCTCCGGCCGTTCATCGCTGGGCGAAGGCGAATTTCATCCCCTTCACCCCAAAAACCCTGACTCACAGCCCCGGGTGGGCCAAGCCGGGGGGCTGCAGGACCCCCCCCCCCGCGTGTCCCCATCCCCCCCCATCCCCCTGGCTGCTCGCTTGCCTGCAGGTCCTCACTAACCCCACGCTGCTGCCGCCCCGCGCCGCTTGCTCTCCTCCTCTCCCTTCTCGCTCGCAACTTGCTGTTTTTAGCCGGCCCGAGCCTTTTTACTACTTTTTTTTTTTTTTTTCTGTATTCCCCCCCCTCCCCCCAGCCCCAATTCTTTATACTTCCATAGCAATTAGGAGCTCCAAATGACTCTAATCGCCCTCAGGGCCGGCCTCGGTAGCCCCCAGGAGCCCGACGGCCACCGACCCCCTTCCTGGGGTGAAGAAAGGAGAGCGGGGTGCACCCAGCCCTCCCCCTGAGGGTGTTTTTTGGGGGAAAAAAAATCTAAAAAAACGCTTCAAACCCCCCCTGGTGTCCCGGCTCCTGGACCCCCCTCGGCAGAGACACCGGTGGTGTGGAGCCGCTGCTGGAATCCCCAGCGAAGCCGTGCCACGTGCCCTCCTGAAGTTTGGGGGTTTGGGGTTTTTTTGGTTGGTTTTTGAGGTTTTTTTACCTTGACCCCCCCCAAAACCGCTTTTAGAAGCCCCGCTGAGGGGCCAGGCAAGCCCCCCGGGGGCTTGGGGCAGGGTGGCCGAGAGCAGGGGCTGGTTTTGCCGGAGGCGGCCGCTCCGAGGGCGACGTGCGAAGGCGTTTTGACAGAGGAAACCCGTGGGCACCTTCCGGGCAGAACTTCCTGGGCTTGGACTAACTTCTTCCTCTTTCCTTCTCTGTTGCAGTTACCCGCAGGGCAGCAGAAGCTCCCTGGAGCATCCCCGTCCCCTTCGCTACCTCATCCTCCCCTGGGGGAGAGCCCGCAGCTCCCGGCCGCCCACCTCTCCCAAATGCAATCCCCCCACCCTTCCCGCCCCCCCCTCCCAACCCCAACCCCTCTCCCGGCCCCCTTCCCGCCCCCACTCGCGCCCCCCCCTCCCAGCCGCAGACCCTCTCCCGGCCCCCCTCCGAGCCGCTCTCCCCGCTCCTGCACCCCGCAGGCCCCCCTGCCCGGCCTCTACGTCATCCAGAACCAGCTGGCCTCCTCCCCGCTGGGGGGGGGGGCAGCACCCCCTGCGCCCCCCCCTCCCAACCCCAGCCCCCCTTCCAACCGGCGGCGGCGGCGGCGCAGGCAGAAGCCCCCCCGCCGCCCCAGGTCCAGCTCCCGGCGCCGAGCGAGGTCCAACACGCTCCTTCCCCCCATTTCCAACTGCAGTTCCCCCCCCAGGCCCAGCTCAAGCCCCCCCACCCCCACCCACGCTCTCCACCTGAGCGCGGAGCAGCCGAGGAGCTTCCCGATGGTCCCGAACCAATTCCAAACCCTCCCGGCTCCCCCCGCTCCCGCTCCTCAGCAGAAGCAAATACTCGACAGGTTCCAGCAGGTAAATCAGGAGCGGCGAGGCTCTCAGGCCGGGCGTAGGGCCGGAGGGGAGGCAGCGCGGCGAAGGACGCGGCGAAGCGCGCGGCGAAGCGCGCCCCCCCACCCCCCCTCCCGCCGTCGGGCAGCCGAGGGATCCCGGGCCAAACAGGAAGCAGATCCCAGTCGGTTCCTCCCGAACAGATCCTGAGTTTTGGGGTGGGGGGCTCCTTCCGTCGAGGGGCTGCCTCCTTTTTTTTGGGGGGGGGGGGGGGGGGGGGAAACGGGGGTTTCGGGGTGCTGTGCCGCGGGTTACGTCCGGCTCTGCCGCCTGTCGTCGCACGTGGATCCCTCGGGAAAGCGTCCGCCGCGGGGGCGACGGGGGTCTTGGTTTGGTGGATCCAACGAGGAAAAAGGCCTTTGGCAAAGCGGCTCCCCTCCCCCACCTCCACCCCCACCCCCCACACATCCCCCGAGACCTGTCCTTAGCCAAACCCTGCCCCACTCTTGTCACCTGGGGGGGGGGCGGGGCAGGTGCTGGAGGGGCTCTGTGGGATGCAGGGATGCAGGAGGGATGCTCTAGGACCGGTCCAGCCCTCGATAACAGCGAGGGGGGGGGGTGCGAGGGGGTGAAAGCACCCGACACACCCCCCCCCCGCCAGGTTTCTACAATTAAACTGCCGTTCGTTATTTTATCCCTGCTGGGGGGCGGGGGGGGGGAAAGGCAGCGACAGGGGCAACGCTGGAGCTGATTAACCACGTGTTAATTAGAACTCCCCTTCTGAGGATGCGATTGGCCTGATTTGGGGGTTTTTAGACCCCGTAACCGGTGGGGGGCAGGGCTCGGCAGGCACTTTATTTTTTTTTTTCCCTGCTCCTTTTGCGTCCGTCTCCCAGCGCCGGGATCCAGCGCCAGGATCGCCGGGATCGGCCGAGCCGTCGGTCCCTTCCCTCCTCCTGCTCCCGGGTGAAAAAGCGATGGATTTTGGGGCTCGTTCTCCATTTTGTTGTGTTTTTTTTTCTCCCCCCCCACCCCACCCCCCCCCCAGGTGCCCCAAGGGATCATCCTGCAAACGAAGCAGCAGCCCCCCCAGCAGCCAGGCCCCCCCCGCGCTCGCCCAGTTCACCGGCCCGTCCTCCTCCGTCCTGGTGGGCAGCCAGGGCCAAACGGTGACGGTGACCACCGCCACAGCGGCCAGCCACGCGCCCACCGCCCTCCCGCCCTCCACCACAGGTTTGTGCTGCCTCCACGGGGAAAAACACCAGGAAGAGCATCCCAAACGCTGGGAAGAGCATCCCAGACGTTGGGAAGAGCATCCCAGACGTTGGGAAGAGCATCCCAGATGTTGGGAAGAACACCCAAACGTTGGGAAGAGCATCCCAGATTTTGGGAAGGGCATCCCAGATGTTGGGAAGGGCATCCCAGACGTTGGGAAGGGCATCCCAGACGTTGGGAAGAGCATCCCAGACGTTGGGAAGAGCATCCCAGACGTTGGGAAGGGCATCCCAGACGTTGGGAAGAGCATCCCAGACGTTGGGAAGAGCATCCCAAATGCTGGGAAGGGCATCCCAGACGTTGGGAAGGGGCGTCCCAGACGTTGGGAAGGGCATCCCAAACGTTGGGAAGGGCATCCCAAACGCTGGGAAGAGCATCCCAGACGTTGGGAAGAGCATCCCAAACGCCGGGAAGAGCATCCCAAACGTTGGGAAGAGCATCCCAGATGTTGGGAAGAGCATCCCAGATGTTGGGAAGAGCATCCCAGACATTGGGAATACCATCCCAAACATTGGGAAGAGCATCCCAGACGTTGGGAAGGGCATCCCAGATGTTGGGAAGAGCATCCCAGACATTGGGAATACCATCCCAAACATTGGGAAGAGCATCCCAGACGTTGGGAAGGGCGTCCCAGACGTTGGGAAGGGCATCCCAGACGTTGGGAAGAGCATCCCAGACGTTGGGAAGGGCATCCCAGACGTTGGGAAGAGCATCCCAGATGTTGGGAAGAGCATCCCAGACGTTGGGAAGAGCATCCCAGACGTTGGGAAGAGCATCCCAAGTGCTGGGGAAGGGCATCCCAGACGTTGGGAAGGGCGTCCCAGACGTTGGGAAGGGCAATCCCAGATGTTGGGAAGAGCATCCAGACATTGGGAATACCATCCCAAACATTGGGAAGGGCATCCCAGACGTTGGGAAGGGCATCCCAGACGTTGGGTAGAGCATCCCAGATGTTGGGAAGAACACCCAAAACGTTGGGAAGAGCATCCCAGATTTTGGGAAGGGCATCCCAGATGTTGGGAAGGGCATCCCAGACGTTGGGAAGAGCATCCCAGACGTTGGGAAGGGCATCCCAGACGTTGGGAAGAGCATCCCAGACGTTGGGAAGAGCATCCCAAACGCTGGGAAGAGCATCCCAAACGCTGGGAGGAGCATCCCAAACGTTGGGAAGAGCATCCCAAACGCTGGGAAGAGCATCCCAAACGCTGGGAAGAGCATCCCAGATGTTGGGAAGAGCATCCCAAACGCTGGGAAGAGCATCCCAGACGTTGGGAAGAGCATCCCAGACGTTTGGAAGAGCATCCCAGATTTTGGGAAGAGCATCCCAAACGTTGGGAAGAGCATCCCAAACGTTGGGAAGGGCATCCCAGATGTTGGGAAGGGCATCCCAGACGTTGGGAATACCATCCCAAACGTTGGGAATACCATCCCAAACGTTGGGAAGAGCATCCCAGACGTTGGGAAGGGCATCCCAGACGTTGGGAAGAGCATCCCAGACGTTGGGAAGGGCATCCCAAACGTTGGGAAGGGCATCCCAAACGCTGGGAAGAGCATCCCAGACGTTGGGAAGAGCATCCCAGATGTTGGGAAGAGCATCCCAAACATTGGGAAGGGCATCCCAGATGTTGGGAAGAGCATCCCAGACGTTGGGAAGAGCATCCCAGATGTTGGGAAGAGCATCCCAAACATTGGGAAGGGCATCCCAGATGTTGGGAAGAGGCATCCCAAACGTTGGGAAGAGCATCCCAGACACCGGGAAGTGCATCCCAAACGCTGGGAAGAGCATCCCAAGTGTTGGGAAGACCATCCCAACGTTGGGAAGAGCTTCCTAGACAGCAGGAAAACCATCCCAAACGCTGGGAAGAGCATCCCAGACGTTGGGAAGAGCATCCCAGACGTTGGGAAGAGCATCCCAGATGTTGGGAAGAGCATCCCAGACGTTTGGAAGAGCATCCCAGATTTTGGGAAGAGCATCCCAAACGTTGGGAAGGGCATCCCAGATGTTGGGAAGAGCATCCCAGACGTTGGGAAGAGCATCCCAGATGTTGGGAAGAGCATCCCAGACGTTGGGAAGAGCATCCCAGATGTTGGGAAGAGCATCCCAGATGTTGGGAAGAGCATCCCAGATGTTGGGAAGAGCATCCCAAACGCTGGGAGGAGCATCCCAGACGTTGGGAAGAGCATCCCAGACGTTGGGAAGAGCATCCCAAACGCTGGGAGGAGCATCCCAAACGTTGGGAAGAGCATCCCAGACGTTGGGAAGAGCATCCCAAACGCTGGGAGGAGCATCCCAAATGTTGGGAAGAGCATCCCAGATTTTGGGAAGGGCATCCCAAACGCTGGGAGGAGCATCCCAAATGTTGGAAGAGCATCCCAGACCCCGGGCACGGGCAGCCCGGACGGTGGGCACCGTTGCTTCGGGAGAACGGAGCCACCCAAGGGTGCTCAGCGTGCGAGAAAAGGGCGAAGGGGCGAGTCCTGCTCCGGTTTTGGGGGGATTTGGGTCAAATCTGGGCGGAAAGGTGCTGGGGGGGGTCCGGGGGGTGGTACTTGTGGGTGGGCTGGAGATGAAACCCCGCGCCCTGCTCTGTGTTGCGGCAGGTATCACCGCCCCGGTTCCTGCGGAGAGCAAGACCTTCTCCAGCGTTTCCGCGCCGATTTCCACCGGGAAAGGGGCTGCAGCCCCCGGGAAGTCGGGGGCGACTCTTCCCATCCAGCAGCCCCTGCAGGTGAGGAAGCGATTTTCATGCATCTCCGCTCCATTTTATCAAAAAAAGAAGAACTAATTTCTAGAAATCTGGATTTTTCCCACTTGTCAAGCGCCGCCAACCTCTGAAAACGACACAGAATTCCCCCTTCCCGCCGGTATTAGCCGCGTTTTTGGGGAGGGGGCTTTGGTGGCTCCTCCTCGTTTGCTCACCGATGGTTTAATGGGATGTGGGGGGTTGTTGGCGCGGATTTCTGGAAGCGCAATCGGGAATAATTTGTGATTTTCCCCCCAAAATAACCGTTTTGAACTGGAGCGTTTACACCGGGGACGCGCGGAAGCCGCCTGCCAGCTAACCGGCGATGCCTCAGCGGCCGGTTTCCCCCGCCGGTTCGGCCTTTTAGCGCCTCGGTTAATTAAAGACGGTGATTAATTTCCCGGTTTTGCCGCAGACGAAGCCCGGCGTGATCAGTTCCGTCTCGGGGCTGAACCTCGGCAAAGGGCCCGTCCCCATCCCGGTCGTCGGGAAGGGATTGCCGCAGCTCGTGCCCTCGGTCCCCGTGCCAGGCCAGCCGCTGGTGAGTAGATAATTTGATATAAATATATATATTTATGTCGAGGTAGATCATTTTTTTCATATGTGTATTTATACCTCGCAGGACGTTTGCTGCGCTCGTTTTAGCTCTCTCCAAACCCGAGAGATGCTCTAAACGCAGCAAAAGCTTTATCGAAGCCATAACCCACCCTGACCCCCCCCTCCCCCCCATGCCACAGCGCTCCCGTTCCCCCTTCCCACCAATGGGGATGAATCCCCCCCCCCTTTCCCCAGCACAGCCCCCCCCCTGACCTCTCCTTCTCCCACCAGTACGACGGGAAGCTCGGCCTGAAGAAAACCCCGACGCTACAACCCAGCAAGGAGGCTTGGTGAGCGCAGCGGGGTGGGGGGGCTTAAACCACCCGCCGGGGGTCCGGCTCCCGTGGATTTTCCTGGCTTTTTCCTCCCCTAAAGGCCAGGAATGGGGAATTGCGCTTCCTCCTCACCCTCTTCCTCCTTCCCGGCAGTTTCCTGGAGCAGCTGCACAAACACCAGGGCGCCGTGCTGCACCCCGACTACAAAACCTCGTTCCGCTCCTTCGACGACGCCTTGCGGCGCCTCCTGCCCTACCACGTCTACCAGGGGATGCTGCCCTCCCGCCCGAGACTACCAGAAGGGTGAGCTCCCCAGGGGGACCACAGGTTTACAAAAAAAAAAAACAAAACCCAAACCAAACCCCAAAAAAAACCCCAAAAGCAGGTTTCTTACCGGTAGGGAGAAACCCTCAGCGCGTCCCGTAGAAAAATAAATCCCCGAGGGGATGTTTTTCAATATTTCCCAGCTGGAATCGCTCAGAGTTCTCATCACAGCCCCCTATACGTTGTGCAAAATAATTAAAAAACAAATTGTAGACGAGTCTTAACGGTCACGGCGATAAAAATCCAGGACCCTTTATTCTTTGGGGTGCCGGAGCAGCAGGGGACCGGACTTCTAAAAAAAAAACCACAAAAAAAAAACCTAAAAAAAATAAATCCAACCCCAAAAGCAGGTTTCTTGGCGTTGAGGAGAAACTCTCTGCGCGTCCCCTCAAAAAATAAATCCCTCAGGCGATTTTTTCCAGGATTTTTGAGCTGGAATCGCTCAGAAAAATCATCACAGCCCCTGTACGTTGTACAGAATGATCAAAAAACAAATTGTAGATAAATCTTAACGATCGCAGCGATGAAAACCCCGGGACCCTTTATTTTTTGGGGTGCTGGAGCGGTAGGAAACCGGATTTTCTAAAACAAAAAACCCTAAAAAAAAGTAAATCCAACCCTAAAAACATAAATCCAACCCCAAAAGCAGGTTTCTTGGCGTTGAGGAGAAACTCTCTGCGCGTCCCCTCGAAAAATAAATCCCTCAGGCGATTTTTTCCAGGATTTTTGAGCTGGAATCGCTCAGAGATCTCATCACAGCCCCTGTACGTTGTGCAGAATGATCCAAAACCAAATTGTAGACAATTTTTAATGATCTCGGCGACGAAAACCCGGGACCCTTTATTTTTTGGGGTGCCCCCCCTTCGGGCGAACGCGCTGCTCAAGCCCCACCACCCCCCCCCATCCCGTGACCTGCCCCTTTGGCCTTTTCACAGCCAATTTTTTTTTTTCCTCCCCCCCCCACCCCCCACCCCCCCCCCCCCCCCCCTCCTCTTCCTCGCAGTGGACGAGGAGTTCGAAGCGGTGTCCACGCAGCTGCTGCGGCGCACGCAGGCCATGCTCAACAAGTACCGCCCTGCTGCTCCTGGAGGAGTCCCGGGTGAGTCCCGCCGCCCTAACGAGCCCCCCCCCCCCTCCCCCGTTGGTGAAATTTTAATTAATTTTCTACATCCGCTTGCTTCTTCCCCCCCCCCCCCCCTCCCCCCTCCTCCCGCCCGCAGAGGGTCAGCCCTTCCGCCGAGATGGTGATGATCGACCGCATGTTTATCCAGGAGGAAAAAACCACCCTGGCGCTCGACAAGCAGCTGGCCAAGGAAAAACCAGGTGGGAAGCGGATCCCTCCGCCACTTCCGCCCCTTTTCCCGACCGCTTCCCCCCCTCGGGGGCTGGACACCCGCTCCCCTCTTCCTCCGCTGGGATTTGGGGCAAAAAAAAACGAGGATCTGGGGGAAGGATTGGGGGGAATTTTTGTGGGGAGGAAGGGCTGAGGGGGGGCC